>NW_026938937.1:0-8901 GCF_032062105.1 Saccostrea cuccullata | reverse complement strand
ATAAACAAAAAGTTTTTTTATATCATGTGTACATAATTTAAAGACCAATTTGACAACGACAAAGAAAATTACCTGTGATTAATTGGTTGATAAATTTAGTCAACATCATTGCCATTAAAAAAGATACAGCTTTTAAGAATTAGATGAAAACGTTTGTCATCGTCTATAAATCGTAAGGGGGAAAGGGAAAATGCATGGCGGGAGGGGAATAAACCCCGGGGACCCCTGTATCTCCAGTCAGGTGCTCTACCTACTGAGCATAGGCCATATCCACGGCCCAAACCATTACTTTTCCCCCTCCAAAAGGTTTTTGGCCCCCCAAAAACCCCCCAACCCAGGCCACCCCGGGGCAGGCCTTACCTGTCAATTCCAGGGCATGGCACGGCACCAAATCGAACGGGAAAAGGAAAAATGATGGCGGCCCGGAATCAACCGGGGACCCCATCTCCGTCAGGTGCTTACCTACTGACTATCCAGGCCGATATCCACGGCCCTAACCATTACAAAAGCACAGGAGTTCACAATGTTATCAATAAAGTCAATAGAAATCATTCGAATGACCAAGCCATGTGGCACATCTCTATTTTCGTTTTCGAACATCGGGGGAAATTATTTATATCGAAAGATGGAACTTTTTTTTAGATCTAGTTTAAACCATGTCATCATTTGTTTTTGTAACAACTGAATAAACATTCAGAATTATTGTTCTAGGCTATATCAGCAAAATCACTTTAAAAGGCAAGTTAAACAGCCAATTAATCCAAGCAAAATGATGACATAAAAATATTTGTACAATTTATGTCAAACTTAAGGTGTTTCTGTCTTCTTCTTTAAAGTGCAGTTGATATTTAAGATTAATTATTGTAGGTTTCATTTAAGGCTACATTCATGTATATTACATGAAATATATCATAATCCAAGGTAAAAAAGGGCCCCAATGCTACCGCTTTTGAGGTCTAATCTCCCATTTTTCATAAAAATAGGTTAACATGTATGGATAATTTAAAAAAGTCTTTTCACATGTAATATACATGTATAATTTAAATGCCATATCTTTTCTCTTTCAAAATGATTGATTTAAAATGTTTTTTTTTGGGAAAATAGGTAAAATTTTGAGGTCAAGGTCTCACTTGGGTTAAAAAATCATAGTACATTTAGAAGTTTTGTGGTAATGTACATGTGAAATATAAAAGCCCTATCTAATTATTAAAAGTTATGATAAAGGGTTTAAAATTTTTGTGAAATGCACAACTGTCAAAGAGGGCCCAAATGAAACAAATAAGATTTATTATTACCAATTTACTATCTAAATTATAATTAGGCATTTTGAACTGTTTCACGGTTTACTTTATGTTTTTGCGTGATATAAACAGTGAACTGTTGACCGGTCCACAGAATGAACTGTTGACTGGTTAAAGCGTCATTGTGATATTCAAGCGTTTTGATGATCACGACATCCATTTCCCTGCTCATAATAAATTAAAATTTTAAACAAAACACAAAACAATAAATTTATTAAGTATTATTTTAAAAATAAAAATATTAATTTAGTTTTATATTATGTATTCAGCTAATTAATAGACAAGTATGTGAATAAACAATTGTGAAAACTTTTTATTGATTTTTTGTGTGTTTTTATTCCAATTTAATTAATTATATAGTAGGTTAGGTAATAAAACACTTATTCAATGACTACTCGGTAAAAGTAAACTGTTGTCCCTCAGTAGTACGTGGGGAGACCGGGAAACTGTTGCCCTTGGCCTTCGGCCTTGGGCAACAGTTTCCTGGGTCCCCCCACCCTCGGGACAACAGTTTGACTGTTTACCTCGTAGTCATTAAATAAGTGTAATGTTCCCTCCCTTTCCCCCAAAACGGGGGAAAAATGCCCTTGCTGTTCTTGAGAAGAAGATTTATGAGGGAAAAAATCCCCTGCATATTTTTTAAACAAAATCAATATTGTGTTTTTATGTCATTTAATTGTTTGTTTGTTGTTAAACATCCCCCTCAGGAATTTTTCACTCAAAGGGGAAAACCCCCACTTGAAAAAAAATGAGGACAATGGATTTTAGGTCAACATTCATTTTAGGGGTTTTTTAAAACCCTTAAGACGTAAAAAAAAAGGAAAACCATCCTTCCCTTCACCCCTCCCAACCCCTGTTTATTTATGACATGTATGCAAACTACTGCTTGTTTTACATTGTTAAAAAAATATGTTAATAGCCTATATACAAATACTTTAATGCGGTCCATCTCTTTAAAGATTTTCATTCCTTATTTTTGGAGGATAGGGGATGAATGAAATGTCAAGCAATCTTATCATTGATGCACTTTTATTTCATTTAATGCAGTCATATTGTGAACATTTCCAGTTAGAATTATCATTAGGAGAGGGGGATGACCTCCAGGGGGTTAAAACCTTTATACCATTAAATTTACATAACATAAAAAAAAAAAAGGCAAAATTATGATTGTCAAATGGAAAATTTTTATATTTAGGAGTCACATATCATTTGCCATTACTGTTTACAGGGACTGGAAGTGTTCTTTAGATCCCCCCCCCCCCTTTCAGGACAAAATAAAAAAGACTTTGGATGCCCTCCACCCTAGAAAACAGACACCACCATAACTTCTCCTTTTATTTGCTTCTCAGAAAATTCTGGGGCGGAAGTCCCCCCCCCTCTCAAAAAAAAATTTTGTATTTTGTAACGAAGTAACGTCAAAGGGCATAACTCTTTAAATTGTTTTCTTATTGAGATGGATGACCTTTGATCCTTTAAACTTTAACCTAACCAGTTGCATTTCGACTTTTTACCCAAATCTATACCAAAATGTCACCGACGCCATAGTCCAACTTCATGAAATATAATCCAATTAAAACAAAATAATTCCCCGCAAAATGCAATGATGTGACACAACACTGGCCTAGATGACGTGCAGTGTATCTAAAAATGATAATGGGAAAAATAGTACTTAAAAATAGTGACGCAAGCCCAATGTATAGGTTTTAGAACATTTACAGATAAGAAAAAATTTAAAATTATTATTTACAAAAAATGTTTTATTTTTCTTTGCCATCTAGGCCTATTTCCAAAAAAAGGAAAAAAGGGGTTTTGGGTGTGGTGTTATGGGGGAGGGAGGGGTTGACTAAAATTTATTGGGGATAAATGGATTGGGGTTTCAAAGGGGTTTTGCCGATCAAGTATAAAAAAGTTTGTACATTTTAAAAAAATCATCAAAAAACTTTAAACTAATTTGAATAATATTTGTTGTTGATCTATATGAGAAAAAAGATTTAAAAAATTTAATTATGGGCCCAAAAAATTTTCCCCCCCCCCTTGTTTTAAAACCCAATTTACATCATTAATTGAATTCTGTTGTTTAATTTCAGACTGGTAATGAATTATGAATATAAATACTGTACCTTAAGATCGAGGCCCATGGTGACGGGTCACATGTTCACTTGAGAATATTATGCTCAATTTGATGAATACATGGAGGCCCTATTATGTAAATTATTAAATTATATTGACTTTTTCTTTGGTAAAGCCTAATTTTAGAGGAGTGTGCATTTAGAGGCAAACACCTTAGTGCGGGTATTATTGTCTCATGACAGCATCTAGTTTCACTTTGTCCTATGCATATGTTTCAAATGTTTCTTTAAATTAAATTTCCTGGAAATGGTCTTCCAGAAAGTCGACAGAAAAATATATTTACACATTCACTATGAATTTCCTTACAATGTTGTTAAAGCGTTTTTCTATTCTTAAAAACTTGTCCACATATATCACAAAGCATCTGTATCGGTCAACTTCCAAAAACGGTATGGTCAGTCTCTGAATCCGCGCGGCACTTTTATAAAGCGCCTGCCCTGGTCCGCGTCGAGTGTCTGTCTGGAGTTTGGGTATTGCGCGTTGGACTTCTGTCGCGGTCTTCCCCTGCTGTAGCGCGGTCACTGTCGGCTGTGTCCTTTCGGTTTTTGTTTTTTCGGTTTTGGCGATTTCTTGCAGTCCTCCGCATTAGAATCCTTTTGTTTCGGCACAGGGATATTATTAGGCTCTTCGATCACTTGATCTTTGGCATTCACAGTTTGATTTACGAATTTCTCTACATTGCGTTGTATTGTTTTTCTTGTGCGAAATGGTTTTATATTGTCCGCATGCACAATCTTTGGTTTTGACGTCTTTGAATGCTGAATTTGAAATAGGATATTACTTAGGCGTTTCAGAACAGCCGAAGGACCAGTCCAATTTCGTAGTTTTATTTTTGTTCCTTTCTTCTGTTTAGGTTTGTAAAGTCGTACCACGTCGCCCACTTCATAGTTCTTCTCTATAATGTTCTTGTAATTCTGTTTTCTTTGTGTTTCTATCGAAGATAGCGTTGAATCCCTGGCTAAATCATGCGTTTTTTTCAGACTTTCACACAATTTTGTCACATAATCCGTTTAACACTTTATATGTTCATTTTGAAAATCACTAAAATCACATAACACAGTCACTGGAATTGTCATTTCACATCCAAATATCATACGATATGGCGTTATTCCTGTGGTTCGTGTACCGAAGTGTTGTACGCCATACTTAGCATCTATGTATTTGTCCCAGTTCGTTTGCGGTAAGTTCACGAACTTTGATAACATTTCTTTGATGGTCCGATTGAGTCTTTCTTACCATCTCGTTCATCTTGGATGGAAGGCTGTTGTTCGAGTTTTTGAGATACACATTATTTCACAGAGTTGGGAAAATAACTGGCTCTCGAATTGACTTCCCTGATTTGATGAATTTCTAATGGACATCCGTTACGTTTTATCTCGATCCCCGAAATATAGCGTCCGCTACTGTTTTGGCCTCCATGTTAGGTATTGGATAAATTTCTGTGTATTTTGAGAAATAATCCGCCACTACTAAAATATACATATTTCCGTTTTCAGACTTGGGAAATGGTCCTGCTAAATCAGCTGCTATCCTCTCAAATCGTCCACCTGCTACATAACTTTTCATGAAATGCCTCTTCTTTTTCTGTGGACTTTTCTTTTCCTCAAATATGACACGATTTGACATAACGACTGATATCACGATGAAAAGTTAGGCCAATAATATGAACTAAATCCGCTCTTTTCTTGGTTCTAAGAATTCCTTGATGTCCAGAAATGGTGAATGTGGAAATGCCACAACAATGCATTTCTCAGTGATTTAGGTGTACAGATCCGTAAACGTATTCGTACTGCACCCGTATTCACTTGATACACAACACGCTCTAATGTATGGTGAGTAGTTCCCATCGCCCATACCAGAATCGACTCTCAGGGGGCATATGAAATAAAGCTTCAAATTTAGGCTTGTCTTAAACTTAGAATAAATCCGATAACTTTGTCTCCCATCTGACTTTTTCGAAGTCCAGAATATGTTAAGTCTACATCGGGCTCAGGTTACGGCTTTGCTCGTCTTGGTCTATTTTCTGTTCGTCCTCTTCCTGTCCCCTGATTGTTGTCACTTTCATTTGTGTTAAACAAATAATGAATATCACATATAGCTTGGTCAATACACAAATCTGTCTCACACTTGTGTTTGCGCAAATCATTAATGTGACTTTCCAGGACTCGGTCGTATTCATCGCCTAATTTTCTTTTGCATTGTCTGCACACTGTCTCATCCGAAGTTACAGTGATTCTTGATAAACCGTCTGCATTAGAATGTCGTTTCCCTGCACGATGAACAGTTTTAAAATCAAACGGTACTGTTTGCTCTAGCCATCTGCATATCTGTCCGTCTGGCTCTTTGAATCTGTGTAATCAAGTGAGAAATCAAGTGATCTGTGCGTAACACGAAATCCTTTCCCAACAGATATTGTTTACAGTATTTCATGAATAAACTACGACGAGCATTTCTTTTCGTGTAACACAATAATTTCTCTCCGCTGTAGTTAACGAACGACTCCCGTAAGCTATCACTTTTTCACCATGTTCCTGAATTTGGGATAGCACACAACCAATAGCACTATTACTTGCATCTGTATCAAGAATAAAATGACCAGCATTTGGATCTGGATATCCAAGAATTGGAGCACTCACAAGTTTTTCTTTCAGTGTATGAAACGCATGATTACATTCATCTGTCCATTCCCATTTTGTTTCTTTGCTTGTTAATGCATGTAAACACCTTGCTATTTTTGCAAAATCTTTAATGAATTTCCTATAATAGGACACTAATCCTACAAAACTTCTTAACTCGCTTACATTTGTTGGTCTTGCAGCATTTCTAATTGCTTCTGTTTTTACAGGATCCGTTTTTATTCCGTTCGCTGAGACGACATGCCCAAGGAATTTAATTTCCGGTTTGAAAAGCGAACACTTTTTAGCTTTTACTTTTAAATACATTTCAGCCAGTCAAACAAAGACTTGTTGAAGATTTTCTATATGTTCTTCAAAATTCCTTCCATATATGACACAATGTCATTAGTATAACGCGGCTACTTTCCACTGTAATCCTCTCAACGTCTTTTGATGATTCGTTGAAATGTGGCTGGTGCATTGCATAAACCGAACGGCATGACAGTGTATTGAAACAATCCTCCTCTGGGTGTCGCAAAAGCTGTTTTCTGTGATCCTGTTAAGAGGTACCTGGTGATAAGCCATATTTAAATCCAGTGTTGAAAACCATTTAGATCCCGCAAGGGCATCCAGATCATCCTCTATTCTAGGAATGGGGTAGGCATCTTTGACCGTTACTGCATTAAGACGGCGGTAATCTACACATACACGCCAGCTTCCATCTTTCTTCTTAACTAGTACGAAGTCCTGAGGACCATGGACTGCTTGATTTTTCTACCAGGCCCTGCTTCTCTAATTTTTGTATCTCAGCATCTAAAATCTCTCTTTTAAAAATTGGCACTCGTCTTGGTGCTTCTTTCGAATGGCTCCTCGTCCATTAGCTTAATATGATGCTCTCCAACTGCAACCCGTTCCATTTTACATTCGGGGTTAACAAACACACTGTCTCTCCGAATAAGGAATTCCTTGAATTTCTTTGACTCCTCCGTAGTCAAATGTTCACATCCGTCCCACAGACGGGCCTTTAAATGTTGCTATAGCTCGCTGTTTTCAGTAGACAGCGTGCTAATCTCATCATTACACATATCAATTGGTTCACTCACATACTCCACTGGTATGAATAATGCCATTAATGTACCCCTCTTGATCGAAATTGGTTTTTCTCCGGAATTAAACACACGTAAAAACACATCACATGTTTCCGCATTCAGTAGAGATTTTGCGACTGCCACTTTATGAGATTGTACGAAATTTTGAACTGGTAGTGGTAATCCATTTATTTGTTCCTCATACGTAAGCCTGGATGGAATAATTGCTTCGTGGTTTCCTGGAATTTCTACGGTCTCTGTGCAACAAATATAGTTAGTTCGTTTTCCATTTCCATGGTCACACTTCATTAAGAGTTCATTGGTGTCATGATCCCAAACACATTTATATCTTACGTAAAAGTCTTCTCCCAACAAATTTTTCTTAACTCCACCCACAAATATTCGCTGTTCTATGTCTACATTTCCTAGTGTTAAAATCATTTTAGCGGTTCCTATGGTTTTTATTGTTTGTCCGTCGGCTGCCAGGAACTTTGTCCTTACTCGTTCTAGTACGGGCCATTTTCCGGAAAGATGTTGTAATAGGTTTCCTCTATTATAAATGATCTTCTCGAACCTGTATCTACTTTCCAAATTACATTTGCTCCCTGAATCATTCCTTCAACATGAAATCCACTTTTTCCTGGAATCCGTATCTCACTAACAAATTCTAAATTTTCACTACTAACATCAACACAAATTGAACTAGTGCTAATTGTAACGGGGACCGTTACAGATGTTCCCCAAACGCTCCCCAACTCCCTTTTGGTGCCATATTCCCTGTAAGCTTCATTAAATAAGACAAACTCGATGTATTTGAACTTAAATAACGTTTACCCAGAAGTGTACAAAGTTCATCAAATTTTGCGTGCGCATGTGAATGGATGTGCATAATGACCATATCATCTTGTCTACACAATCTATGTATTTTTATATCAAATATTAAAGCATTTTATCCAAAAGTATTAAAAAGATACGCTCATTCAAGTGTGTTTTAGATTTTGCTCATTTCACGTGCATGCACGTGCATACATGAGCATGGTGACCATATCTTCTGTAGATGTCCGTTACATCTATCTATGTTCTAAATCCCACCCCGTTTGGTTGAAAACCAAGGGAGTTATAGCTGTTTAAAGTTTCAGCCAATCAGAGTGCAGCGCACGTATATGCACGTGTATGCATGTGCATGGTGACCAAATTTTCTTGTAGTAGACCAGAATATCTATCTATGTTCCAAATCCCATCCTGTTTGGTTGAAATCAGGGAGTTATAGCTATTTAAAGTTTAAGCCAATCAGATTGCAGCGCACGTGCATGCACGTGTTTTCATGATAATTGCTATATATCTTGTTGTAGGATATCCTAATGCATGGCAATTTTCAAAATTTCAAAAGATTTCATCAAAAAATAAGAAAGATATTGAGACTTTAGTTTCAGCCAATCAGAGCAAGCGCACGTGCATGCGCGTAGATCTTGCTATTTTGACTTTGTCATATTGTCTATGCTTCTAATATATCCTCATATTATAAGTTTCAAAACATTTCATCAAAAATTTAAAAAGTTACGCCTATATCAATTAAATCGGTCATTTCACATGTTGCACGTGCACGCTCTTGCAAGCACGTGCGCGCAAAATGACCTTCGTTCCGCAAATCTACATAACATGTCTACTGACCCTACAAACATTTCACCTTAGTCGGATGTATAGTTTACGAGATATTCCCGGGCAAAAAAGTACCCAAAAAAGAAGAAAAATAATAATAACTAAAA
Source organism: Saccostrea cuccullata (assembly GCF_032062105.1). Lineage (NCBI taxonomy): Eukaryota > Metazoa > Mollusca > Bivalvia > Ostreida > Ostreidae > Saccostrea > Saccostrea cuccullata. Next base: position 1 of record NW_026938937.1, on the reverse strand, counting down.
C
>NW_026938936.1:0-87554 GCF_032062105.1 Saccostrea cuccullata | reverse complement strand
GCTTTCCGTTTCGTGCAAACCTTTTTTTTCAAAGAAAGAAATATATACCTGTATTCATACATATACATGTACATTTATATTAATTTTAAGCAGAAAGATATCCGCTCTTTCTTCACATTTAAAGTAAAAGATAGAAATTCCAGAAACGATGTGTCATTTATTTCCTTTTAATACATATAATTTGTTGCTCATTATTGTCAATAAATGGATTGGAATTTTAATTCACTTGCACCGTCCAGCACAGGTTTAGATATTCTCGGGTAGTGTTTGTATGTGTGAAGGGGGAGGGGGGGGGCTTCAACAGAAAATGAAAGTGCAGTCTTTCAATTTTCTTGTTAACTTTAACGTTAGTTTGAATAATGGTTGATTTTTCTATAATTGATATTTAATTTTTTTGTATATAATGTTTAATTTTTCTATTCTCTTTTAAATCCTCTGTTAATTTTGTGCGCTGACACACCTTAAAAATAAATCAGAATCTTTTTTCCGCCTTTTCAACTGTGATCAAAGTTATTTACAAATTAAAGCAAACACGGGCTCCAAATGCATGGAACTGAACTAACCTGTTTTGCGACATGTTCATCTTGCGTTCACGGCTTAATGATACCTGAGTATTTTTTTTTATGAGATGAAATATATAGTTTGATTATTATTTAAATGGTACAACTTAGATCCTTGGATTTAATCTTTTATTAGCAAATCTGAATTTCTTGCCGTAAATACATGTAGTAAAAAAAAGAAAAAAAAAGGTATTTACATGTGCAGTCATGGAGAACTGATTTGCTAGCCTTTTCATGAAAAAAATGTTTAAAAGTTCAGAAGTAAATCATGAATCATTGTATATTATTTGTTTTATAAATATTTTTTTTAATTTTATCTAGGATATTTCAGTTTTCTTTCTAATATATCTGTATGTTTAACTTTAGATCTACATTGTATTAACTGAAATGATAACCCGACTAAATCTGTTATGCAATTTTAATGACATGTACATGTACATTTTGCAATAAGAAACAGAACGTAAATTAATCATTTGTAGGATAAATTATTTAGAGAAATTTTATTATTTAATAAAAAGAAAGATGCACAAGGAGGGTCTATATGTTGCCAAAAAGCATCTGTTGAAAGCACTTAGCGGCAAAATTTCCAGACCTTAAGGTGGCTCTCTACAATGTCACAACATAGCGTACTTCCGTTGAAACGCAATTTTGATCCCAAAAGATCGGATTCAAATTCACTTGACACCGATAAATTACCGGAATATGGAGTATAACACAACATGTGATATTGTGGATAGAACGTAAAATTGCACGTACTTAGTCTATTTAATACCCTGGGGAAGAGAAGAAGATTTTGAATTAAATAATGCATTTTCACTCTATACTTATTTAGCCCCTCCCTAGCACTAGAACCTCTGACCCCAGGGTCATGAATTTCACAATTTTGGTAGAGGACTCAATCCTGATTACAATCATGGAAGCAGTTTGACTGCTTGATGTCCAGGAGTAAAGAAGAAGACTTTTAAAGATTGAATTAATTTTAGTGGTTTTGGCCCCATCCCTTTGGGCCAAAGGGAGGCAGGGATCATTAAATTTATAATTTTATTCCCCTTCAGCCTTAGCTGCTTTGTGCCAAATTAGGTTGAAATTGATTCAGTGGTTGCAGAGAAGAAGATGATAATGTTCAAATTTTAACGCACAACTCACGACGATGGACGAAAACGGATAGCAATAGGTCACCTGAGTTAACTCAGGTGACCTAAAAATCAAACAACGTTGCATATGTCCTTAAAGTCCATAACAAATGAAGTACCTTAAAAGAATACCACAATTCTATTACAGCTATGACCAGCAGATTTCTTCGTGACTCAAAAAATGCGCACAAACTCTTTCAACTCAAACATTGCTACTGATGTCAATTCTCAAATATTGATAAATTACAGGTCAATGGATTGTGTCCACGTTGTTGACTTGTATGGTAACTTTATCTGTGACACAAAACATTCCTGTTCAGAAGGAATGAGTATTGACACTGATCTTAATCTTGTTATTGGAAATGATAATACTGGAAAAATCCAAATTATCAAATAACAAGGGTGATGCCCGTGATGGACATTATGAGAGATAAAAAAGAAGAAAAAAACATCTCATTGAGCTCTTTGTTGCATTATGATTCCCTTGCCCATTTTACAATGTAAAAAAAGTCTAATTTGGAGAATATGTCACAAATTCAAAAAGCTGTTATTCTACATGTAAGTTATATAATAACAAGTATCTTTATTGTGTTAATATTAAAGAGCACCTTGAGTGAATTCATCATTATCAATTTAAAAAAAATAACACAAAACTAGTGAAAGGGATTCCAAGTGAAAAATAAACAATGTCCTATGTACTTAAGAATAATAATTTTCCTTGCACCTATCAAAGTTCCATGAATGTCCATGACCTAATTATTAAGAGTGTACGTACATGAAGTTACTTCCCCTCACTGCAGCATCATGACATAATAATTCTAATAAACGACGATATTAAGGCGTCATCAGTTACCAAGTTTGACACTATTGTACAAGCAATAAGAGATTAAGATGGAAAAAAAGATCCAAGGTTGAGCTAGACATAGGAAATCAGCTGGCTGAAATTAATAATAATATATATAATCTATATGATCCCAAGGAAAACTATCAGATGCCTGAATTAAAATTTTGAAAGCACACTTCTCACGTAAGTACGTAAAAAATAAAGTTCTCACAAATAAAACGTGATTTACAGTGTTCTAAAGAAGAAACTGCGTACTATATTTAATAGACAGCGCTGCCATTTGCATATGTGTAAAAATCATAATAGAGCCATAGTTTGATGCATTATATAATCATACAAACAAATGACTCTATTTGTTACACACTGCCTATTTCTGACCTAATTACATTTCAAGTAATACTAAAGACAAAAAAATATTATGTCTTAAATATATAAATACCTCACATTTTCTTTAAGACTAGAACTGGGAAATAATTGGGGCTACTATAAATATGGAGATGGCTGCTTCTGCAAGCTTTACAATTCCTCTTTACATAGTACTGTGAATGGAGGCATTTTACTTTGCTGAAAAAAAAATGCACAAACTGAGCTTGTCAGTGTCAAAAAAAACAAATGAACAGTCTTGTGATGAAAACAATGCCTGACAAGTCTTAAATCAAACTTTCTAGTTAACTCTTAAAATGAATGTTGTTTTAATAGCAATCACAAATTTTAAAATTTCCAAGGTAATTAATAGATTCATAAGAAATTTTTCTTCCTTAGTGGCTTACTTGACAGGCTCCGGAGTTTCATCAAAGTGTATAGTTTTCTTGATTCTGAGGTCCATCGTTGAGTCGTCATGAATTGTCTCCCTTGTGGTCTCCTGACTGAGCACGCCCAGACAAGACGCCGCCTCAAACAGGTTCAGCTGCTCCTTCAAGTCATTAACCTCCTCCTGTATCACAACATAATTATATAAGAATTAACAAAGACGATACCGTAAATCACCATTTATTGTGAGAAGATAATTTTCATGTAATTAAGCAAGAAAGTGTGCTCACGAAAATATTATCCTTAAATATTAAGAATTCCTAATGATTACATAGAGCAGTAACAAAAATTTGTGAAAATATTGTGGAAAAAAGGTGTCGCGAAAATTTATTGTTCTACAATAGTAATACCCATTCTTATGCAATTTATGAGTTTTGTTCGAAGCTTATGTCTTATTTTGTTGTATAATATATGAAATATGTCATGAATTTCAAGCTTAGGGTTGTGTTTATGTGCCGTTCCATTGGGACAACACAAATTAAAAAAAATAATTTTTAAGAAATCCTTCCCTCTCGTTAATATTTATTTAATTGTTTCAAACTTCAGTCCTTTAACCAATCAAAAATATCTTACAAAATTAAACGATTGAAAAACATTTTATTACACTGAGTCTTGTTTAATAAATTCAAGACACCCCAGTATCTGCTTCAACAGAAATTGGTTGGATTAGACAACAATCTGCTTTAGACAACAGATCTTCAATCTTTTCTTTGAGAACTTTGACCTCCTTGTCATGTCTCTGCTGGACTCCAGACAAAACTCTCTCATGTTCAACTCGAGCTCTGTTGAGACTGTCTGAAGCCCCCATCTCGGAAAGCTGTTGGTTCAAAGTCTCTATTGTACACTCAGCAGTCGGTGAGCTTTTAACTGCCTGGAAAGATTTCATAATAAAATATAATGAATATGCAAATCAAATAATTCAATTTTCTATTGGTAGTGTGGCATATGGTTATAAACAAATACTAGTTTTATAACTACATGTACTGGTCACACTTTAATTAACAAAATGTTATTTTTTAATAGCCAATTTCACTGCTTTCCATGCTCAATCCATTAATCTATTAATTTAAAGCAAGGCAAAGACTCCAGTAGAAAATAAATCCATTTTGTACATTCGCTTTGTATTATGATAATCCCTGATATTTTCATCGAAGATCTTGATTGTCATGGACAACAGAACTTGTAATCCCTGATATTTTCATCGAAGATCTTGATATCCCTGATATTTTAAGAAAAAAAAAACCTGATAGAGTTATCTCTTTAAATTTTAAAACATTGAACTAGTTTTCGGTTTAAATTGCAAAATACATTTTTTTATATTATATAAATAAATTCTAATGATTTTACCTAAGCAGCACTTGAACATTCTCTATTAATTATCATAGATCTTTTAAGAACACTTGATTATATAATAGTAGTACAGTCATGTTATGGGTGCGTATCATTACCGCTACATTTTGGAAATTTTCATTACCGCTACATAGTCATTACCACGACAAAAAATGTCACATTACCGCCACATATAAAAGTATACATTTCCACTACACTGTCTCTTTCACTAACCAGCCACTTAAGAGTGTACATATTGATTTAAAGTACAACATATACAGGCATAAGACCTGTTTTCTGCGCAACACGGGGAGATGAATGACGACAGACAACGGAAAAATTTTGATAAGAAAAGCTCACTTAAGCTTTCGGCTCAGGTGAGCTAAAAATGTTAGGAGAACACTTAGAAGTTTAGTTCATTGTATAGCTGCAATGATGACCTAGTTTTAAGCTTTAAGTTAAAAATAAATCTAAATCGTCTGACCACTTGATAACACAAGGAAACCAAGCTGTATACTCCTTATACAAGTTTAAAACGAAAGTAAAAAAAAATGTTGATTTTTATGGATAATTGACAGGAAATAGTGAGTATGAGATTGAATCTTTCTGAAACTTTTTTTTACATCATCAATGTTACAAATTAAATGCTAAATCTATAATCCAAAATTTTATATATTGTGTCATTGTTGTTACAGCATGGTAAATATCTATTTTAACTTCTTTGTATATAAATTTATTAATTTGTGAGTCTGTATAACTGACTTGATTACAGAACAACAGGTGTCTAAAAATGATGCGTGCACATGCATCAAGATCAGAATAAAATCTATGAAATTCAATGATAACATATGTACATCATTACTATGTACTTCAACCTCCAGCTAAATTTCATTTTATTTCAATCTTAGATCACAAAAGATATGACGACTGCCCAGGGACAGGACATTATTCGCTGTCAATTGTGTTCTTACCCCGTGGAACACCACTGTAATCTTTGTCATATTGACCTCTGTCCCTCATGCATACCAAAACATATGGCTGATAAATCAAGGAAACATGAAGTTGTAGAATACACTTCCAAAAAAGAACACACATTTATTATTCCATCATGTCTTACACACAAGAAATACCAATGTGAGACGTATTGCAAAGACTGTAAAATACCAATATGTCTTCAGTGCCTCATGGGTTCACATAAAAAGCATGATTTTACTGATATCAATGCTATTCTCCAAGAACATAAACAAAAACTTATATCTGACACAGAAGAACTGGAAAATACAATTGTTCCAAAATACAGAAACATCAATCAAGGTACAACTGCTGAATTTGACAAAGTACTTTCTGCCATTAAAGAACAAGAACATAGAATCTGCAAAGCTGTACAGAGAAAAAGCACTCAGCTTACAGAACAAGTAAGCAGTCAAAAGAAAGAAGCTATAAGAAAGAACAAAGAAAGCCAGTATTCAGCACAAAAAGCTGCGAAAGAAATCAATCAAATTGTTAAAGAAAATAAAGATATTCTTAAGGGTAATGATGTCACAGCCATACTTAACTATCAATCAAGGAACAAGGATTTCCAAAAAGGCCCTCAATTACCAAGTTTTTCTTCTCCAGAGTTACTCCCTGGTATCATAAAAGAAAACCAAATTGCAGAAATGTTTGGCTTTCTTCAGACTCGGGATGAACAGCAGAAAAAGCAAAGACTGCTGAAAATGATGGATGACCCTGTGGTACTATACACAATAGAAAGTCCTTATGGACACCATCGTAATTTTTTTCAGAGATTAGATCGTCTGCCTCAGCTGTGGAGAGTGCAGTGTATGGGGAAAAATAAGATCTTGACAAGTGGAAATGACAGAACAATCAAAGAGATAGACAGGACTGGATCTATTCTACAAACTATTCATACTAATGAAAATGTATGGGCATTAACAATTAATGCAAAACTGGAATCAGTGTTTACCTTAAGTAATGTTTCTCAAAAACAAACAGACATATATATTTATGAAAGGAACAAAGTTAATGTATTATTAAGCACACTTGTCTGGTTTCCCGTTGGTCTACATTATACAGTAAATGGAAATCTACTGGTGAGTATGCGATCTACGGATATGAAGATGAGTAGAGTGGTGAGATACTCAGGGACCAAAGAGACACAGATGATTCAGTATGATACTCAAGGACAACCTCTGTTTTCTACTGATGCTTTGAGTGTGCTTCTTCTGACTGAGAATGGCAATGATGATATATGTGTTGCTGATTGTGCTGGGAAGGCAGTCATTGTGGTGGATTCATCTGGGGGACTACGATTCAAGTATAAAGGCAATATCACTTTACAATCAAAATGCACAGAATTTAAACCATTTCACATTGCGACTGATGTCATTACTCAAATACTGATAAGTGACGACCCAAACATAGTCCACATTATAGACTGTGATGGTAACTTTGTCCGCTATATAGACCATCCGTGTAGTGGAGGACTCAGTATTGATACTGATCACAATCTTGTGACTGGAGACGAATATTCAGGAATTATTCAAATTATCAAATATCTAAAGCAATAAACAATATTATTGATTCAATTCAAGACAGTGTGTCGTCATTTCTTCGTTATTTCTGCCTTTTAACTTTGCAAAAAAAAAAAAAAAAAAAAAAAAACAACAGGCCCATGAGCCACATCGCTCACCTGAGCACTAAGAGTAGGAAAAAGTAGAAAATGGCTTTTTATTGTAAAGTTTAAATCCAAAAGTAGTCCAATGACCAATCATGGATTTGCTATTTTTTATAAAATGATTTTTAAAGAATTTTCCTATATATCTCTTTAAAAAATTTTGTCGGCCATTTTGGCCCCGTCCTACCCCTGGGGGTCATGATTTGAACAAATTTGAATCTTCACTACCTGAGCATGCTTCCATATAAATATGATCAATTATGGCTTTGTCATTCTTGAGAACAAGATTTTTAAAGATTTGTTCTATATTTTTCTCTGTAAACTTGGATTTCCTATTGTGGCCCCGCCCTACCCCTGGGGGTCATGATTTGAACAAATTTGAATCTTCACTACCTGAGCATGCTTCCATATAAATATGATCAATTATGGCTTTGTCATTCTTGAGAACAAGATTTTTAAAGAATTTTCCTATATATTTCTATGTAAAAATTTGGTTGGCCATTTTGGCCCCGCCCTATACCGGGGGGTCATAATTTGAACAAATTTGAATCTACACTACCTGAGCATGCTTCCATATAAATATGATCAATTATGGCTTTGTCATTCTTGAGAAGTAAATTTTTAAAGAATTTTCCTATATATTTCTATGTAAAACTTTGGTCGGCCATTTTGGCCCCGCCCTACTCCCAGGGGTCATGATTTGAACAAACTTGAATCTACACTACCTGAGCATGCTTCCATATAAATATGATCAATTATGGCTTTGTCATTCTTGAGAAGATTTTTTAAAGAATTTCCTATATATTTCTATGTAAAACTTTGGTTGGCCATTTTGGCCTCACCCTACCCCCGGGGGTCATGATTTGAACAAATTTGAATCTACACTACCTGAGCATGCTTCCATATAAATATGATCAGTTATGGCTTTGTCATTCTTGAGAAGAAGATTTTTAAAGAATTTTCCTATATATTTCTATGTAAATTTTGGTCGGCCATTTTGGCCCCGCCCGACCCCCGGGGGTCATGATTTGAACAAACTTGAATCTACACTACCTGAGCATGCTTCCATATAAATATGATGAATTATGTCTTTGTCATTCTTGAGAAGAAGATTTTTAAAGAATTTTCCTATATATTTCTATGTAAAACTTTGGTCGGCCATTTTGGCCCCGCCCTACCCCCGGGGTCATGATTTGAACAAACTTGAATCTACACTACCTGAGCATGCTTCCATGTAAATATGATGAATTATGGCTTTGTCATTCTTGAGAAGATGATTTTTAAAGAATTTTCCTATATATTTCTATGTAAAACTTTGGTTGGCCATTTTGGCCCCGCCCTACCCCTGGGGGTCATGATTTGAACAAACTTGAATCTACACTACCTGAGCATGCTTCCCCATAAGTTTCATCTTTCCTGGCACTATGGTTCGTGAGAAGAAGATTTTTAAAATATGCCACCAAATTTTCATTAATTCCCAATTATCTCCCCTTGAATGAGGGTGTGGCCCTTTAATTGAACAAACCTGAATCCCCTTTTCTAAAGGATACTTTGTGGCAAGTTTGGTAGAAATTGGCCCGGCGGTTCTTGAGAAGAAGTCGAAAATGTTAAAAGTTTACAGACAGACGGACAGACAGACAGACAGACGGACGCCGGACAAAATGTGATCAGAAAAGCTCACTTGAGCTTTCAGCTCAGGTGAGCTAAAAATGTAAAGGAAGGAAATAGGAGAGGTTGGCATGTTGACACAGTTATCTGGTAAGATAGAATCATTTCATCAACTGTTAGGAAGATCTTCAATCTTTTCTTTGAGAACTTTGACCCCCTTGTTATGTTTCCGTTGGACTCCTGAGAAAACTCGCTTATGTTCAACTCGAGCTCTATTGAGACTGTCTGATGCCCCCATCTCAGCAAGATGCTGGACCAAAGTCTCTAATATAGACTCAGCAGTCTGCAGGCTTTTAACTGCTTCAATGATGTATCAAAATAAATTATGATGAATATGCAGATCAAATTGTTAAATTTTCAATTGTATCTAAGTTGTCTCCCTTAGCAAAGATCATATGATGAGATGAATTTTGACAGAAGTAAAATAATTACCAAATCATTCAGTTTATTACTCTGTTGAGACTGTCTGATAACCCCATCTCAGCAAGCTGTTGGTTCAACGTCTCTATTGTGGACTCAGCAGTCTGTGAGCCTTTAACTGCCTTGAATAATATCTTCATAAAATATAATAAATATGCAGATCAAATAATAATATTTTCTATTGCTGTAGCTAGTGTGACATATGGTTATGAAAAAACACTGACAAATTTAAAACTACATGTAATGGCTACTTACACTTTAAATTACAAAATGTTTATTTTTTTTATATATATAGCCAGTTTCACTGCTTTCCATCTTCAATCCATTAATCTATTAATTTTAGGCAAGGCAAAGACTCCAGTAAAAAATGAACCCATTTTGTTCATTCTCTTTGTAGTATGACAAGTCACTGACATTTTCATCCAAGATCTTGATTGTCATGGACAACATTACTTCTTCCAAAATCTTAACATGCTTAAAGCTAAAATCTTTCGTACCATTTAAAAGATTGTAACTAATGCTTGATTATATGATAATGAAGAATTAAAAAAAAAATAGCAACCTGATAGAATTACCTTTTAAAAATTTATCTCATTGAACTAGGTTTCGGTTTAAATTGCAAAATATATTTTGGTAAAAATTATGTAAACAAATTCTTATGATTTCCCCCTAGCAGCACTTGAACATAAGAGGTCTTATATAGGCTATGCCTGCTGCCCAATCCATTTATGTACTTTATATAATAAAATATGTTCAAATCAAATCAAACATTCAACATTAATTATCATAGAATTTGCAAGAACACTTGATTACATAATAAGTAGTACAGTCACGTTACGGGTGCGAATCATTACTGCTACATATTCGAAATTTTCATTACCGCTACATAGTCATTACCTCGACAGAAAAGTCACATTAATATTACTGCTACATATTAAAGTATACATTTCCACTACAATGTCTCTTTCACTTACCAGCCACTTATGAGTGTACATGTTGATTTCAAGTATAACATATACAGGCATAAGAACTGTTTTCTGCTCAAGACGCGGAATTGAACGACGACAAATTTATGTGAACACTTAGAAGTTTAGTTCAGTGTATAGCTATGATGACCTTGTTTTAAGCTTTAAGTTAAAAAATAAATCTAAATTGCCAGACTACTTAATGACACAAGGAAACCAAGCTGTATATTTATCCATAAATCTCTTTACACAAGTTTAAAACGAATGTAAAAAAAATGTTGATTTTTATGGAGAATTGACAGGAAATAGTAAGTATGTGATTGAATCTTTCTAAAACTTTTTTACATGTTTTGTTACAAATTATATGCTAAAACTATAATCCGAAATTTTAGATATTGTTTCATACACAGCATGGTAAATATCATTTTAATTTCTTTGCATTATAAATTATTCATTTGTGAGTCTGTATAACTTACTTGCTTATATTACAACAGGTGTCTAAAAATTATGTATATATACATAAGCATCAACGGTAGGAATGCCACACTAACTTTTATTTCATAGATCTCCGAGACAACCGTTTTAAACAATGGTTTCAGCATTGAAAATCCAATATTAGCTCTTAATTATTTTATATGAATTTTTTGTTGTTTTTTTTTTTAAAGAAAATGCAAAAAATTATTTACATCAAAATTAGATGCTTTCATATAAAAAGCTTGCTGTAAAGGAATGCATCACATGAATACCTAATAAAATATGTAAAGAAAAGCCGTATATTAGATATGAAATTTTTATGAAAACAAGAGGCCCATGGGTCTTATAGATCATACCCGAGTATCATGCAACAACTTTCAAATGATAGAATTTGGTTAACATTTTAAGATAGATGATATGGCATTCACAATTTTGAAAAATGCATCTTTGCTCATCATAACTAGACACCTAGTATTTGCTTAGTTTGGTTACCAAGATTTAATGCATTTTCACTATATAATCAATAGAACCCCACCCTAACACCAGAACCCCTGGCCCTGGGGCCATAAAATTCACAATTTTAGTAGAGGCACTCTTGCTCATCATAACTATGTACTTAGTTAGTTTATTCAATACCCAGAAGCAGAGAAGATTTTCAAAGAATTAATGCATTTACACTATATAATCAATAGAGCCCCGCCCTAACACAAGAACCATTGACCCTGGGGCCATAAAATTCACAATTATGGTAGAGGCACTCTTGCTCATTATAACTATATGTACTTAGATGGTTCATTTAATACCCAGGGGCAGAGAAGAAGATTTTCAAAGAATTAATGCATTTTCACTAAAAAATCAAAAGAATCCTGCCCTAACACCAGAACCCCTGACCCTGGGGCCATAAAATTCACAATTTTTGTAGAGGCATTCTTGCTCATCACAACTATTTACTTATTTAATTAGTTTCTTAACTAGAGGCAGAAAAGAAAATTTTCAAAGAATTAATGAATTTTCACTATACATGTATAATCAATAGAGCCCTGCCCTAACATCAGAACCCCTGACCCTGAGGCCATAAAATTCACAATTGTGGTAGAGACACTCTTGCTCATCATAACTATGTACTTAGTTTATTCAATACCCGGAAGCAGAGAAGAAGATTTTCAAAGAATTAATGCGTTTTCACTATATAATCTATATAACCCCGCCGCAGCACTAGAACCCCTGACCCTGGGGCCATGAATCTCACAATTTTGGTAGAGGACTCAATGCTTATTACAATCATGCCAACAGTTTGACTGCTTGATATCCAGTAAAGAAGAAGTTTTTAAAGATTACACTAATTTTAGTAATTTTGGTCCTACCCATGAAGGCCCAGGGGGGCAGGGACCATGAAATTCACATTTGTTCCCCTTCACCCATAGATGATTTATTCCAAAATTTGTTAAAATTGGTTGAGCGGTTGCAGAGAAAAAGCTGAAAATGTTCAAATGTTAACATACGACGCACAACGACAGACGAAAACGGATAGCATTAGGTCACCTGAGTCTACTAAGGTGACCTAATAAAACTCATAATTTTTGAATATATTTTAACTTGAGGAGGAAATCTTCTTAAAACCAGTCACAACTTGGGAGAACATGTACGTTAATCATATTTTTAAAAGAAGTTACAATAATAATAAAAATAAAAATAGCTAAATTTTAGAGAAATTATTTTTTTTTTTATTTTGGCCAATCCCGATCAAAATTAAACCGATCCCAGCCATAATTGTACAATTATTGGAAATAAATAACATTTTCCCAAGAACACTAGTCTTATTAATTGTTATAAAGGGTAAAAATATTTTTGAACCTGACAATAAAATACTGAAACATTTGGCTGTGTATTTTCTTTTTTGCGGCTTTGGCGGAACGCAGCAACCGCTAAATCAAGTACAGCGATAAATGTCTTGCACATATACATATAAATAAGAATATGATTGATTGATTGTATATGGTTTAACGTCCCTCTTGAGAAATTTTCACTCATACGGAGACGTCAACGTATGCCGGTGAAGGGCTTCAAATTTAGACCTATACTCGGCACTCAGGGCCATTGAGCAGTGGGAGTTCTTTATCGTGCCAGCGCCTACCGTGACACGGGACCTACGTTTTTAAGGTCATATCCGAAAGACCCGTGACTTTCAATTCTAATGCCGAAAGCTTGGCAAAGGAACAGTCGCTACCTAATTTTACGTCTTAGGTTTGATGCGGCGTCGGGAACGAAAATCGAACCCTAGTTCCCGATCACGAAGCAAACGCGCTACCACTAGGCTACCGTAAACGGTCAATAAGAATATGAAGAAATACTCTTAATCAAATCTACGCTTATTCAACAGTCAATTTGTGATCGGGGGGTCGTGAGTTCGTATCTCGGCCGCGATTGACCTGGTCGATATAATTGGTAGCAACTGTTCCTTCGCCATGCATTCGGTACTTTGAATGAAAGTTGCGGGTCCTTCGGATGAGACCTTAAAAACCGAGGCCCCGTGTCAGCGGCAGGCGTTGGCACGATAAAGATACCTCACTGCTCAATGGCCCTGAGTGCCGAGTAAAGGTCAAAATTTGAAGCCCTTCACTGGGATACGGTGACGTCTCCATATGAGTGAAAAATTCTCGAGAGGGGCGTTAAACAATATACAATTAATCAATCAAAAGTTAATTTCCGCCTAATATCGTACACGCTAAATATAATACATTTACATAGGATTACTTCAATGTAAATACATGAAGAGGCAATAAATAAGCATTTTATTCATTTTGAGTTAATTTTGATTGGGATCAGTTTAATTTTGATTGGGTTAGGCCCAAATATTAAAAAGAAATAATTTCACTTCATTTTTTTCAATTTTTTAAAATACCTTTAAAAAATGATTTACAAACATGATGTCCTCAGTTGTGACCTGTTTTACGGTGTTTTTAACCATATGATTTAAAAAAAAATCACAAATAATGTCTTTTTTATTTTCATAAATATTTTTTTATAAAAAAATTTAAAAAGTCTAACCAGCCTTTCTTTTCATCTTTTATAAGATATTCATAAGATGCATTCATTTACAGCCAACTTTTAACTCACAGACAACTTATTTGGATATTTATACTTTTTTTTTAAAATTTTTTTTTGAAAAAATACAAAAAAAATTAGTATAAAATAATTAAGAGCAAATATCGGCCTTTCAATGCTAAAACCATTGTTTAACAAGAGGCCCAGGAGCCACAGCGCTCACCGAAACACATCAGCTAGGAAAAAGCACATTTCAGATCAGAACTGAAAGTTTACTGAGGTGGGCTTGAACTTAAACCCTCCAGAAATTCATCATTTGAACAAAAAAAGAATCTACACAACCTGAGGATGACTCCATATAAATATCACTAATCATAGCTTTGAAGTACTTGAACAGAAGATTTTTAAAGTTTCCCTATATATTCCTACGTAAAACATGGGTCGGTCATTTTGGCCCCAACTGGGTCCCAGGGTCATGATTAGAACAAAATAGAATATACACTACCTGAGGATAATTCCACCTGAGTTTCATCTTTCCTGGCCCAGTGGTTCTTGAGAAGAGAATTTTTAAAGATTTTTCCTATATATTCCTATGTAAAACTTTGATCGGCAATTTTGGCCCCACCCTAGCCGCGGGTCATGATTTGAACAAACTTCAATATACACTACCTGAGGATGATTACACATGAGTTTCATCTTTTCTGGCCCAATGGTTCTTGAGAAGAAGATTTTTAAAGATTTTTCCTGCATATTTCTATGTAAATTTTGGGTCGGCGATTTTGGCCCTACCCTAGCCTTGAGGGGTAATGATTTGAACAATCTTGAATCTACACTACCTGAGGGTGATTAGACATGAGTTTTATCTTTCCTTGCCCAGTAGTTCCTGACGAGAAGATTTTTTTTTAAAATGCCATTAATTTTTCTCTAATTAATAATTATCTCCCCCTGGAAAAGTTGACCAAACTTGAATCCTCTTCACCCAAGAATACTTTGTGCCAAGTTTGGTTGAAATTGGCCCAGTGGTTCTTGAGAATAAGATGAAAATGTTAAAAGTTTACGACAACAACGACGACAACAACAGACGACGGACAAATTTTGATCAGAAAAGCTCACTTGAGCCTTTGGCTCAGGTGAGCTAAAAAGGATGACTCAAACATCTATAAAATAAAAAGTTGGTGTGACATTCCACTTTAAATCAAATCTATGAAATTCAACAATTACTACATGTTCTATGTGCTTCAACCTTTAATTAAATTTTGTTTTAATTCCAGATCACAATAGATATGGCTACCGCCCAGGGACAGGACATTATTCGCTGTCAAACGTGTTCCAACCCTGTGGAGCATCACTGTAATCTTAGTCATGTGAACCTCTGCCTCTCATGCATACCAAAACACATGGCTGACAAATCGAAGAAACATGAGGTTGTTGAATACACTTCCAAAAAAGAACACACGGTTATTTTTCCACCCTGTCTTACACACGAAAAATACCAATGTGAGACGTATTGCAAAGACTGTAAAATACCAATATGTCTTCAGTGCCTCATGGGTTCACACAAAAAGCATGATTTTACTGTTATCAATGCTATTCTCCAAGAACATAAACAAACTTATATCTGACACAGAAGAACTGGAAAATACAATTGTTCCAAAATACAGAAACATCAATCAAGGTACAACTGCTGAATTTGACAAAGTACTCTCCGCCATTAAAGAACAAGAAGATAAAATCTGCAAAGCCGTACATAGAAAAAGCACTCAGCTCATAGAACAAGTAAGCAGTCAAAAGAAAGAAGCAATAAGAAAGAACAAAGAAAACCAGTCTTCAGCAGGAAAAGCTGCGAAAGAAATCAATCAAATTGTTAAAGAAAATAAAGATATTCTTAAGGGTAATGATGTCACAGCCATACTTAACTATCAATCAAGGAACAAGGATTTCCAAAAAGGCCCTCAATTACTAAGTTTTTCTTGTCCAGAGTCACTCCCTGGTATCATTAAAGACAACCATATTGCAGAAATGTTTGGCTTTCTTCAGACTAGGGATGAACAGAAGAAAAAGCCAAGACTGCTGAAAATGATGGATGACCCTGTGGTACTATACACAATAGAAAGTCCTTATGGACACCATCGTATTTTTTTTTTCAGAGATTGGATCGTCTGCCTCAGCTGTGGAGAGTGCAATGAATGGGGAAAAATAAGATCTTGACCAGTAGAAATGACAGAACAATCAAAGAGATAGACAGGGCTGGATCTATTCTACAAACTATGCATACAAATGAAAATGTATGGGCATTAGCAATTAATTCACAACTGGAATCAGTGTTTACCCTAAGTAATGTTTCTCAAAAACAAACAGACATATATATTTATGAAAGGAACAAAGTAAATGTATTATTAAGCCCACTTGTCTGGTTTCCCGTTGGTCTACATTATACAGTAAATGGAAATCTACTGGTGAGTATGCGATCTACGGATATGAAGATGAGTAGAGTGGTGAGATACTCAGGGACCAAAGAGACACAGAAGATTCAGTATGATACTCAAGGACAACCTCTGTTTTCTACTGGTGCTTTTAATGTGCTTCTTCTCACTGAGAATGGCAATGGAGATATCTGTGTTGCTGACAGTGCTGGGAAGGCTGTTGTTGTGGTGGATTCATATGGGGGAATAAGATTTAAGTATAAAGGCAATATCACTTTACAATCAAAATGCACAGAATTTAAACCATTTCACATTGCGACTGATGTCATTACTCAAATACTGATAAGTGACGACCCAAACAACATAGTCCACATTATAGACAGTGATGGTAACTTTGTCCGCTATATAGAGAATCCGTGTAGTGGAGGACTCAGTATTAATAGTGATCACAATCTTGTGATTGGAGACGAATATTTAGGAATCATTCAAATTATCAAATATCTAAAGTAATGAACAGTATTATTGATTCCATTCAAGACAGTGTGTCATCATTTCTTCGTTTTTTCTGCTTTTTTACTTTGCAAAAAAAAAAAAAAAAAAAAAAAAAGAGTGGAAAACCATGTCAGAAATTCATGATTCAGCTATTCTTAATGCTACATTAAAGTTGTATCTGCATTGTATTTACTAGAGGCACTTTAATATACTTAATGATTAGTAATAAATTTTAAATGTAATTATATTTTTATAATACATGTTATAAAACATGTTCAGCTGCTCCTTCAAGTCTTCAACCTCCTCCTATATCAAAAATCCAATGTTTATTTGACCTCTCTCTGAAATCATTTTATTATATCTTGAATAAAAAAAAACTTTCCTTCATTAAACAAGATGTAAAAAAAATCAAGCCCCAAGACCATAAACTTGGGAAACACTTCTATTTTTAACAAATTTTTGATGAATATAATTTCTGTATTCAAATTATTTTCATTATGAAATTATTTTTCTCATCATGTATTTGAATTTTAATAAATATTAAAAAAAGACCTTTGAAAAAAAAATGTAAAATAAAACAAGACATAATAAAAATTGAAATTTGGACTTAAGTCTATTCTCAGTTTATGGTCTTGGGGCCTGTTTTCATTAGATCATTAATCCATTGATAAGATACAACAAAAATCAAACTGGCTGTTAATGTTAAATTAGAACTGTCCAAATGAGACAAAATACCCCCCGCTGGGTTTTTCAGAAGTAAGTTCTTCCATAATAAAGATATGTATCAAACACGAATTATGAAATCTTTATTCCAGTGACCTTGAACTTCCCCAAATAACCTTGGGTTAAAGCCATGACACACCCTTGGGTCATGGGCAATCTTTGAGTGAAATGAGAACCTACCAAGTTTATCCATAAGAAAGATATGGACCGGACACGAATTATGAAATTTTTCTTCCAATGACCTTGAACTTCCCCAAATGACCTTGGGACAAGATCATGACACACCCTTGGGTCATGGGCAATCTTTGTGTGAAATGAGAACCTACCAAATTTTATCCATAAGAAAGATATGGAACGGACATAAATTATGAGATTTTTCTTCCAGTGACCTTGAACTTCCCCAAATGACCTTGGTTCAAGGTCATGACACATCCTTGGGTCATTGGCAATCTTTGTGTGAAATGAGAACCTACTAAGTTTATCAAAAGAAAGATATGGACCGGACACGAATTATGAAACTTCGTTTGCGAGGGGTATAAAAATGTAAAAGAAGGAAATTGAGAAGGAGAGGTTGGAATGTTTACACAGTTACCTGGTAAGATAGAATCATTTCATCAGCTATTAGTCAGATCTTCAATCTTTTCTTTGAGAACTTTGACCTCCTTGTCATGTTTTTGTTGGACTCCTGACAAAACTTGCGTATGTTCAACTCTAGCTCTGTTGAGACTGTCTAATGCACCCATCTCAGCAAGATGCTGGACCAAAGTCTCTAATATATACTCAGGTCTGCAGGCTTTTAACTGCTTGAATGATGTATCATAATAAATTATGATAAATATGCAGATCAAATTATTAAATTTTCAATTGTATCTGAGTTGTCTCCCTAAGCAAAGATCATAGGATGAGATGAATTTTAACAGAAGTAAAATAATTACCAAATCACTGAGTTTATTACTCTGTTGAGACTGTCTGATAACCCCATCTCAGCAAGCTGTTGGTTCAAAGTCTCTATTGTGGACTCAGCAGTCTGTAAGCTTTTAACTACCTGGAATAAAATCTTCATAAAATATAATAAATATGCTGATCAAATAATTATATTTTCTATTGCTGCAGCTAGTGTGGCATATGGTTATAAAAAACACTGACAAATTTAAAACTACATGTAATGGCTAGTAACACTTTAAATTACAAAATGTTTATTGTTTTTTTAATATATATAGCCAATTTCACTGCTTCCTATGTTCAATCCATT
Organism: Saccostrea cuccullata; assembly: GCF_032062105.1. Classification (NCBI taxonomy): domain Eukaryota; kingdom Metazoa; phylum Mollusca; class Bivalvia; order Ostreida; family Ostreidae; genus Saccostrea; species Saccostrea cuccullata. Next base: position 68,739 of record NW_026938936.1, on the reverse strand, counting down.
CATCTATTACTGTGGAATCATTTTAATTCGCGGGGGTCAATGTTCGTGGGCAAGCAAAATTTTACTTGTTTGTGGGGACGTAATTTCGTGGGTTACTCGTTTATATGGTAGATTCAGTGGATCAATATGTTTACAAAATAAACGTTCGTGGGGATGGAAATTCGGTGGTAAGGGTGACCCTCGAAATCCACGAACATTAGTCCCCCACGAACAATGATGATTCCACAGTAATTTTAAGCAAGGCAAAGACTCCAGTTGAAAATAAACTAACCCATTTTGTTCATTCTCTTTGTATTATGATAAGCCACCGATATTTTCATCGAAGATCTTGATTTTCATGGACAACATTACTTCTTACAAAAGCTTGACATGCTTAAAGCTGAAATCTTTTTTTTACCATTTAAGAAATTAAGACTGTACCTAATGCTTGTTTAACTATATGATAAATAAATGAAGAAAAAAAAATGTAAACTGATAGAGTTATCTCTTTAAAGTTTAAAACATTTCAAAGCTTTAGATTGCAAAATATATATTTAAATATATATGTATGTATATATATATATATATACATACATTTATTAAACTAAAGCTATCCAGTATTCGAATAAACACTTCAATATAGTGTTCTCAGATCTTTAGACTTCTGTATAATCATAACGGTCATCTTCAAATAAAATTGGGGGATCAAGAGTCCATGCAATCTCGACAGGTTTAACCTGTTTACTCAACAAGAAAATGAATTTTCTTACATCCAAACAAGTCTGCAATTGTCCATCCCTAGATGCATCATCCCTGCAAGTTTAGTCCAGGAAGGGAATGGATGTGCTCCAAAAACTTTAACTTGGTCAATCATCTGGAAAATGTTGGTCAAATCCAGCATCCGAAGCAAGTCATGTAGTATCCATCACTAGATGTATCATTCAAGCGATTTTTATCCAAGTCCTGCTAAAATTATCTGGGAATGGACCTGCTAAAAAATCTTTAAACCTAGCACTCATCTGAAAAGTATAGGCTAGATAACAAAAAAAAATGGGAATCGTGTATAAATTATTGGATTTGATCAAATACTGGTGTATTCCAGCAAAGTGATGCAGTTAAGTACAGCTATAAGGACCAGGCAGAAATGAAAGTAAGTGATTCATGTTAGTGATATACTTTTCAAAAATCATATTTACATTAAGACACATCAAACTAAAGGCATGATCACAGTTATAAATGGATTTCATGCATAGTTGATTAAAAAATGAATTCAATATATACAGAAAGAGTCAACAATATCCATTGAAAGGTGTCTGTACGTGCAGGTGATTTTTTATTAAGGCCCGCACTCTCCTTAAATGTGAATTATAAAATATTGAACATCTAGTATCAAAGAGTAAAAAACAATTAAAAAACCCATGGGTTATTTTAATTACGAATAGATATTGTGATTTTGAATTATGTAAAAACATGAAATTCTAGTTATCTCCCTTGGCACACTTTAGTAAAAGGAGTTGGAAAGAGTGTATTTAACTCTTCAGTTTAGAAGGGGAGGATTAAGAAATGTGTGTGATTTCATCTTCATTTTGGAAGTTTTGCCGAATTTCATACATCAAAGGGGCATGTAAGCCTAAAATTTTCATAAGAAAAATGTAATCTTAGGATAAAAAAAAATAACTGCCTGTAATTTGCTTAATTTTATCTGACAAAAACAAAATTTTATTTCCTAAACATGCTAAGAGTTTTGAGTGTTTTGAAAAAGGCTAACTTGTTTAACAATAACATCAAAACTACTTAAATTCAGTTAATTTTGGGGAAAAACATTTAATTTTGTAATGGAATTTGAACAGTAGCTCGCTGCTGGGGATTAGAGTATGAGGAGTATCTCTCCTTTCCGTCGATACTCCCTTTGTACTGCAATATACACAGTCGACTGGAAGAAATCCTCGACCTCAGCATACATGAAGCCATAGCAAGAAGCAGTGAAAGCCACAGCAGAGATTGGATGGAGCATTGGAGCATGATTTTTTTTATATGTCTCGGCGCCTCTATGGATGTCATATTTAGCATGTTTAGATCAGGTATTTAATGCATAACACATACAAATGTCTAAACTGAAACAAAGACAATATTGACTTTTTTTTCAAATTAAAAAAGGGGAAAGTCAAGAAAAAAAATAATAGCAAACATACAGGCTGACTGCTAGTAAAAGTTATCAGTCCTGCTAAAAATATACCAGCCTAGCTGAGAAAATAATTGTCTTTTGTAAAATTTATTTTTGAAACTTGAGGTACAGTGAGCAATGAGCAAATGACCCCCCCCCCCCCCCGGCCTCCCATATGAATATAATAGTTTCCATGTTTTGCTGTAGGAAAATATATTAATAATGCCTTACTATCGTGCAATACCACTATTTTTTGCCTAACTTTACTCTTAAACACACAAAATCTCCGGCACTTCTGGGCCCCCTTCATTCAACTCTGGTATGACTAAACATATGACTGTACTTTGGAACATCACTATCAAGACCCCTTGTCTGAACAAAGTTATCCAAGCCCCCCCCCCCCCTTTAAATCACAGATCCTGTACTGCTCATGATACCATTAGTTGATTTGGAAGCGATTAATCAAATTATTAAATTTTAATTAATGAAAACTTTGAACAAGTCCAGCTGGGCTTCAATATGTGCAAATTGGTAAGCCCACAGCAAAATTTGTGTGTCTAGGGCGGTCAGGCGCACTGTTATTTCAAACACTGTTTTCGGAATGGCCAATGGGTCCTTCTTAAAATAGTGAATATTTAATTAAGCCCTGAAAAAACTCGGATGTTATGGCAAAACCATAATTACTATTTTTCTTATTCATTTAATCAAAATGTAAAATTGTGCCCTTTCAAACTTTATATTTCCAAACTTATATGTGTATGATATTCTTCAAATGTATTTCCTTTTATTTGAATTATATATAAGGGTGGGGAGTCCTACAAAATTTAATTGACAAGCAAAACAACCAATAAAATACTGTTATGGTTTTATCAGTTGAAACGGGGTGTGTGTGTGTGTTAAAGCCATAAAACCCTATCCGAATGGGGGAGGGGGGCTTCCCAAATATTCCTACAAGCAAATATATTATATACACATAGAAAGGGAGAGATGTATAAATATGAGAGCACATACAATATGCATGGGTTTCTGCCAATGTTTTCATCCAATTTAGGTTTAAAACTTAAAAAATAAAATTGATCCTACAAAACTAGAACTCTTTTTCAATTTATAACTAATAGTATGAATTCTTGATGATATCACTAGTACATGGGGAGGGGGGTAAATAAATATTAATTATCAATAATTCAAAAGCTAAATTGTTATATAAATGTATGCATTCTCTTGTCATATGATGAATTTCATGATTTGTTATCATTTCAGATGCAATCTGAGCCTTGTTCTGAATTTCAAAATTCCCTTTGACAACACCTGCACAGCTGAGGTAATGTAAACTTAAAAATTGAGGACAACCGTCACCAAGAAACGATTATCAATTTAACTTATGTTAATGTTATATATACTTTATATTATTTATGTATCATTAGATAATTCGGTATTTTGTGTTGACAACTTGCAGTTTCTTTAATTATCATTAAGAACATTAATCAAGGGCCTTCTGACTAAGGGCTGAATTATAGTGAACACTACCATTCAGATACTTGAAACAGGTATATATTTCTTCTGATCTGATTCTCTGAATTTTTTAGCTCACCTGAGTTGAAGGCTCAAGTGATCTTTTCTAATCAAATTTTGTCTTTTGTCTGTCATTGTCATTCTTCAAGGGAAGAGAATTTGATATCTTCTCAAGAACCAATGGCCCAGGAAATATGAAACTTAATTGGAACCATTGTCGGGTAGTGTAGATTCAAATTTTTCAGATCATGAACCCCATATGTAGGACGGGGCCACAACGGATGATCAGAGTTTGACATAGGAATACATCAAAAAAAAATTTTAAAATCTTCTTCTCGGATACATCAAGTCTTGATTGGTAACATTTATATAAAAGCATTTTCAGATGGCGTAGATTCAAGTTTGATCAAATCATGACCCCGGGGATAGGGTGGGACCACAAAGGCCAATCAAAGTTTAACTAAGAATATAGAGAAAAAATCCTTTAAAAATATTCTTCCAAAGAACAGAAAAGCCTTTAAGTTATGGAAGCATTTTGTTGTAGTGTAGATTTGTTCAAATCATGACCACCCCCCCCCCCCCCCCCGGTATAGGGTGGGGCTACAATTAAAGTGTTCAAACTTGTATGGAAAAACCCTGTAAGCATCCTTAGTGTCCCTGTAAGCATCCTCCAGTCATGTTCAATTATACCTCTCTCTCTCTCTCTCTCTCTCTCTCTCTCTCCCTTACAGGGAGAGGTCAGGACCACATATGCTTTTAAGCTTTTCAATACAAAGCTGATTTTTGATTTTTATCCAAGCCAGGTGAGTGATATGGCCCTGGTTCTCTTGTTAAATCATTTTTCTACACATATATGTACAGTACAACTTGGTTATAACAAACTAAGACCTGTAAAAGTACTTCGCTATTTAATTCGTTATATCCATATTTGTAATTTTGTAATATTTATATAGTTGGGGATCCAAGAAGACTTCTTTGAGTTCACAATGTCCGTGTTTGTACTAAACAAGTTTTACTGCAGTTACATGTATGTGGAAGCCAAATAGGAGTAAAAGATGTATTATTGTATGTCATCTTTATTGTTTTGTTCAATCCATACAAATGTTTCTTTGAATATTGGAAACTAAAATCAGTAGAAAGTTAGAAATTAAAATTTATAAAATGCAGCATATCTAAACAGAATTTTTGTTGTTGAAAAAAAAACCCTTTTCAGATGAGCAAGGCTGTAATAGTCATACTAATATTCAGAATCAAATAACAGCTAACTACTTGAGGCAAGGATGGGGTGAGGGTTGAAGAATGGGTTACATCACTTGAAAATTTAGAGAAGAATTGTAGAGCTGAGGTTTTTCTCAAGAACCACAGGGCCAATTTCTACAAAACTTGGCAGGGCTAAGACCCCTTACAAGGGGTGATAATCAGTTACTCTGGTGAGTGTTATGGACCATGGCCTTCTTGTATTTGTGATCATGATCATAGAGAAAACGAACCTTAGCTACTCTCCTCCTTCAACAGCAACAAGAAAAAATTGCTTTACAGAATGCCTATTTTCATTTACAAAGTTCAAATTTTGAATTATATTTTTTCCAGATTGATGAATGAACCACATGCATTATGTCAGAGGAATCTAGCTGGAGCACCTATATAGCAGCCAGGACACATAGATGTACCTGTACAGTTGATACAGATAATCTCAACGGCACATTTCTAAATGATGGCCAAAAAATCTAATAAAGACACTGTCAGTTTAAAACTTTTTGAAAGAAATCCAGACCAGAAACAAAGGATATTGATTATTAAGTTCCTCCAAATGTAAAAGGGGTTTTATTGAAACCAAGACCAGGATACACCCAAGAATATTTAATATTACACCCCTTCAACATAAAATTCATAATTTTAGTTTGCCTATCTAGTCAAGAACATGGCTTTTTTGACATTTGATACACTTTATAATGTTATATTGACATTTTTTCAAGATTTCGTTACTGTAAACTATGTATTTCAGCAAAAAGTACATTTACAGATGATTTTCAAAAATTGCTTTAAAAATACAATTAAAATATTTAGATAATGTCTCATAAATGGTTAATCACAGTTACCACAGAAACCAAATATTTGTTTTAAAGAAGTTAGGTAAAAAAAAAATGTTGTGTCTTTCAGTATTTTAGCTGAAGGCCACTCATACAGTTTTCTTCATACAAGCTAATCACATTGACCAAATTGTATATGCAAATACAATATTTTTGGAGATGTTGTCATGGTAACCAGATACAAATCACAATAGCATATTTTAAAAAAAATATATTTTCATGCATTTACAATAAACTGTGAAAATAATACATGTATGTTAGTTACTCATTTTATGGAGATTTTGTAAAGTCAATTTATTTAAAAAAGCATTTCCAGAATAATTTGTTACCATGGTTACAAAAAATTATGAGAAATCCACTGGTTTTATTTAACATTTGCAAGGTTTAGGAGAACATTTTTTATCTTATATTATCAATTTTTTTGTGCTTGTCGTATTTTTTCCACAACATACTCTGAAAATGATATATTTTGGTATTTTCTTGAAAAATGAATTTTTGTGATATTCTGTTGCCATGGTTTTTGAAAAACCAATGGGTTTTGTTTTGTTTTATTAGAATTAGGATTGTGGTCTTTCTATCCCATGCTTTCAGTTTTCTTTAACATGTGGGATTTTTTTAACTATGCTCTTAAAAATGGTTATTATTGTGAAAAATGAATTTTTGTGACATTTTGTTGCCATGGTAACAGAACATTATTTAAAAACCCATGGGTTTTATTTAATTTTATTGAAATTAAGAAAGTGCTCTTTCTATTCCACATTATCAGATTTCTTTAACATGTGGGATTTTTTCTTACTATGCTCCTAAAAACGGTTATTATTGTGAAAAATGAAATTTTGTGACATTTCGTTTCCATGGTAACAGAATATTTTTAAAAAACCCATGGGTTTTATTTAATTTTATTTAAATTAAGAATGTGCTCTTTCTATCCCATGTTATCAGATTTCTTTAACATGCGGGCCTTTTTCTTAATATGCTTCTAAAATATGTTGGATTTGAAGAAATATTGTGAAAAGTGAATTTTATGAAATGACCTATGTTAATTTGAAATTCAGCACCTTTAATAAATCCTATATAATTTTATCCTTATGGTTATCATTTATCATTTTGTATGTACTTTTCAGGAAAAAAAGATTTATTCATGGTACTATCATCAAAAAAGCTCTGTTCCTGTGTTCAATAATAGCTAAATTCACATATTATTTTAATTTTTTGCTTGGTTGCCATGTGCATTTACATGGTGCATTGTTTCCATGGCAACAAAGGCTGGCCAAAAAAATTATGCTGTCCAATGATGTTCCCTTGGTCCATGAAGCAACATATTGTAAAAATCTGAAGTGGTGATGAATCACCCCCTGCCTGGTTCTTACAAATAGCTGTACTTAAGGAAAAAACATTTTCGGTAGTACGTATCATATTATGTTATGATGCATCATCCCTGCAAGTTTAGTCCAGGAAGGGAATGGATGTGCTCCAAAAACTTTAACTTGGTCAATCATTTGGAAAATGTTGGTCAAATCCAGCATCCGAAGCAAGTCATGTAGTATCCATCACTAGATGTATCATTCAAGCGATTTTTATCCAAGTCCTGCTAAAATTATCTGGGAATGGACCTGCTAAAAAATCTTTAAACCTAGCACTCATCTGAAAAATATAGGCTAGATAACAAAAAAAAAAAAATGGGAATCGTGTATAAAGTATTGGATTTGATCAAATACTGGTATATTCCAGCAAAGTGATGCAGTTAAGGAAAAAACATTTTCGGTAGTACGTATCATATTATTAGTTCTCAAACTAATTTAACGTTTTCTCTTTATGGAAACACTCAATCCTCAGATAATTTATTTTATTTTAACACAAATGAGCTATAAGGAAAAGCATTCTCGAAAAAAAAAATGTTGAAAGCAAAAAATTATCCTTTCGTTAGAACAAAGCTGAACGAAACCACAGTTAAAAGAAAATCGTGGGTTAAAAAGAAAAAAGCAAAATACCTGCATGTCAAGTAGAGGAAGGTGACACCAGCAAAGGAAACTAAGTCAGAGGAAGGGAATGCTTCGTTGTTGGCAAAGGAGATTTGATTTTATACTTAATAATAAGTATGCAGATATGATAAGTATGCCAAATACATAAAGAAAACAAAACTTTGAAGTGCATGCAGTATTATGACACTAAGAGCTACAAGAACTCGGTGAAATCTCAAAGTGACGAGAAAGAGTCACAAACATGTAGAACCCCGAGCGACAGAATGCACTTTGAATACGGACATAGAACGAATCATAGGTATGAATTCCTATAAACACCTATTGTGTCCGTAATAGACTTTTGCAAGGTGCTCTGACTTTTAAAGTTGACATCTTACTTCTACACTAGGAAAATGTATGAAGCACACTGTAAAAGCAGAAATATTTGTGGGAGGTTAAGTTTCTTTTCTTTGTGTTTAACAATTATCAATGAATCTAATTCTAACACAATATTTTTATATGACAATATTTTGAAGTGGTTTAATTTCAAATAACGAATAGATGCCTGCATCTAACACTGTGCTTTGAGTCTTTAACACTCGCTTCTGTCTCTTTTAAACCTTAACTTATTTTTACTTTTATATATAAACTATACTGGTCTGTCAATTAGATACCCAATTCAAATTTTAAAAACATTTCTGGATTGTAATACAATAATTATAATTTCATGTCTGTTGTCCTTACGGTTTTTCAAAAACAAGTAATTAACACTAAGCAATGGGGGAACTTTGATGGATCTTTACATATGTTTGAGAGGTGAAGCTAACGTCGTAAAAATGAATAATTTAATATACTGGTTGAATAACAATGACATGTATTAAAAATACGATATCTCTATTACCGATTTTCCTATTTATTCTGAATAGCACAATCACAGTATTTGTTACGGTTAAAACGTACTAGCCAATCCATATAAGTAAAGAATATTTTACCAGGATACAAGTAGGTGACTATTGAACATGTTCAAACAATGATAAAGAAAATTCAATATAGCTGATTTTAGGACTAGCTGCAGATATAAAACGTTAAAATCACAGAAGGAAATACTAGTATCAACATGCATTATGAAAACCCATGTTAAAATTATTATAACTTTTAGATTACTAATTTTTCATATATAAAGTGATCAATCTCAGGAATACGAGGAATTCTAAACATAAATTTTTCACAATAATCAATTTTCTTGGAATCTGTTTTATGTAAACAATGGGAAGAACAGATAAATCTCTACCTGTGATATAAATCCTTTAAACAAACAAGGTTTCAATAAAAATTGCACATGTTTTAACTTCATACCTAAGTGGTAAACCTTTTTTTCCGAGAAATCGATGATAACCTTTTAAATTTTCCTTATCATTCAAGTATAAAAGGAAATCGCGGACTTAAACTTTGCCTTTACAGCCATCCGACTTGCGAAGACAAATCCCAATAAGAGATATAACTAGAAAAGAAACTCGTTGCGAGCAACGAGAGGTCTTCCGCCCGATTCTGAAAAAAACCCCGCAAAATTGAGCTGAAAAAAGTGATAAAACTTGTTATGAAAACAAAGGGCATTGAACCCGGGTCGTTAGCATGAAAATCCAAACCGCTTACTATTACTCTATAAGAACCAAAGCTCTAAATGTACTTGTATATACTTCTGCAACAGTACATGAGTTTTCGAACAATGAAAGGCAGGTCACTATTAATAATTTTGTGTCAAACACCACGAGTAAATCTTCGCGCTTTTTCTTTGGAATGTTCCATTAAATAGGTGCGATAGCGTCGATGGAAATGAAACAAGAACGTTCTTATAGCTTAAATTTCAAGATTAAGAAAGTATATTTAGCATATTTACACATTCCATATCGTATATAGATAAATAATACTAAATCAGTGAATCTGGTAAACTTTTTACCCTTTTATTTTTAATTTCCTGTTCATCCCCACTAAGAACATATTGATAAAAGCATGCCTACTACAGTCAGGGAATCAGATAACATTTATGTTCAATAATTTAAATCAGATCTTTGAGACAAGAATGTTAATATGAACTCCATTCAACGATATTTTGAAAAATGATTTTCTTATATTTTTTTTTCTTTTCTATAGTTTGAATATGACACAAGTCCGCATGTGCAAAACAGTGGTTACGTTTAATACTTACTATGTACATCCATATTGTTTCTTAAAAACTATTACTAGGTATCGCATTTCATTTGCACATTTAGTCTTTTCTTTTTCTACTTTGAGAACCAGCCAAAACCAATTATAGAAGACGTTTCAGACGACCAAGGATTAAATCATAGTTTGACACAGAATTATAACGTAACAACGACGTGAGAATCCAAGTATTCCTTTACACTTCATTTATCCTATATTACTTTCATTCAAGCAAACGCTCGGCTGACTTCGTAAACCCTGAACTGCGAAATGTCGGAAATGACAGAGACAGCCGCCATTTTGGACCCGCTTCAGATTTTTAAATGTTAATATCTAGAGTTTGGATTTATCAATATTCAAACAAATGATACAGTGAGCATTAAAAGAAAGGTTTCTATTAGCATTCCAAAAATAAATGAAAAATATTGAAAAACAAAAAAGTTAGAAAATACGGACTTTTTAATTTCGCTTCCGATAGCAACCGGAAGTAGAAACGACGCACAAAGAGGTAATTCCACAAATCTAGAAGTGATCATCTATCATCTCTAATAAGTCTCCAGTTAATATCTTAATCCATTTTTGAAAACAAAGGGGGAACAAAAATCCGTTTTAAAATCAGAAAACTGTCAATATCTTGGAACCGAAGGTGAGTATTCCAAATTTTCCTTGTCATGCCACAACTTCATATAATGACGCATAATTCCTGAAAGTTTCATTGAAAACCACTGAACAGTTTTCGAGAAATCGCCTGCACAAAATTTTGGGGAAAAAATAATAATAATAAGAAGAAGAAGAAACAGTAGAATCACTAGAAGGTCTTCCGTGAAGACGGAAGACCTTAATAATTTTCCTTTCAAGACCCAAACAAGTAAGTATGAATTTTTTCCCTAATATCTTAAGGTAACATATTTAAAAAAAATCATCAAGGATTCATATTACTTACCGATTCGTAATCAAATAAAATCGATTAACAAAACTTTCAGCTTACTTTTATTATGATTTAATAATAATACGGCCTAATCTCTTCTTTAGTAAAAAAAAAAAAAATGGTGTACTTCACTTATCTGTGTCAAAACTCACCCTAAAATATGTGGTGTTTACACCACTGTAGAAAAATCAAGCGTCTCATTGATTCGTGGTACGTTACCAAAATCTGAGTTATTTGTATGGCGTGTTATTTCGGGCACATATTGCTTGATAAAAAAGATGAAAAAATATTGACGGAAATCGGTGCTTTATTCCAAAAATTAAATAGTTTATTGCAAACACCTTTATATAATTTTTTATAAAGATCATTTTTTACGTTAAACAATAGAATGCTTTCTTTGGTTGTTACTAAGAACAGGTGAAAAGAGCAAACTTGTATAAAAAATCATTAAAATAACATATTAAGGTAGGATTCTTCTCACATTTTTTTATATTTAAAAGTTAATGAAATTTTCACAGAATCAAGAGGACAATATCACTAAGTGATGGTATTAAATTTGACCGTTTAATATTAGAAGCAAGGTCAGGTCAAGGTCATAGCCTTTTTGCTAGACATTAAGAATAAAAATTTACTTTTTCAAATCATGGGATCATTACTTGTAATTCAAAAGATTTAATGGTTTAAGATGATGTTACCAACATGATATTAATAATTTAAATAAAACGGATATTACTAATCAATTTTATCTACTTTTCTTAAATTTTTAGGATATATAAGTTATTTTCATATGCTTCATATATTTAACTTTTTCTCATTTTCACATATAGGAAAGTTGTCACATAAAGGTACAAAATGATACAAAAACTAAAACTTTTGATCGTTTACTAAGTGAGAAATATCATATTTTACAGATTTTTGGCTCAAATCTGTACTTATATTGGAAGCATTTAATAGCCAACATAGTTCTAGTATGTGTGAAAATCTAATTTATTTGATATATTTTGAAATTAAGTCCCCTATTGCAGCCCGGAGGACCGGGCTGCTCTATACATATAAGTTCAAAGACAGATGATGCAAACAATTTTTTTTTTGAAAAAAATATAACATCATGTCACAAGTTAAGAAATGTGGATAATTCTTAGAATATTTTCTCCTAAGAATTAGAAAATGAAATAGACTAGGAAAATATTAGTACTATTTCAATGAAAAAAAAAATAAACAAATCACATTCAGTAAAGGTTTACAGGTGAAAACAAATTTCAGAATATGTTACCTTGGTGCTAAAAGTGTAGTATAAACCTTAGAAAAATATACCAAGCCAGGTGAATTTTAAGAGGAGGAACAAAATGAAAAAAAATTAGCAATATCACATAGGCTGATTTTTACAATTTAGCTTTTCCTAATAAAATTCACCTGGCTTGGTATATTTTTCTTCAGTTTATATTGCAATTTAAGCACCAAGATAACATATTCTGAAATTTGTTTTCACCTGTAAACCTTTACTGAATGTGATTTGTCTATATTTGTTATTTCATTGAAATATTACTTATTACCAAGTGTTTTTCATATTCCAGTTCTTAGGAGAACAAAATCTAAGAAACATCCACTTTTCTAAACTTGTGACTTGATATTTAATCTTTTTCAAAGAAAAAAATTGTTTGTATCATCTGTTCTTAAGTGTTGGTGTATGGGGATTGGGGTGGGAGTAGCTATATAGAATTAAAGGTTTTCTAAACATTGAAAAGATTGTTAATCAGAATGTTCTTTCCGTGTATAAATTACGAGATATATAATATAAGTAATATATTTACTTTCATAAAGTGAATCGGTAAAAATATATATGTTTTTCATATTTAATATATAAAGTTACTTATCATTTAGTATCGTAACAACGACAGGTCCCTTTTTTTAGAACATCAAATTTTACTGCTTGTATAAAAACGTTCTCTGCACAGTTCGGTTTTTATATTCTAAAACTGAAAATAAATACATTTTTAAATATAAATGATGCATGTGTCTAACTTCATTTTATATTTTATGCAGCCAACATTTACTTGAGGGATTGATCAAGTTTAAAATGGCATCGTTTTTGATTGATTTTTATCCGACTACAAGTTTTTAAAAATATTTGCAACTATCGTCTCCATTAATAAGATGCATGTCTTTTAACATATATCGAAGCGGTTTGTTGATCAAGACTCATTTTCATAGTTTACTTTATATATTTCCCGGGCGACAATTGATGTTAACATCAATGTTTTCTTGTTATTAATTTGTCTTACATTTGAAAATTTTGTCTAATCTTTGATTGCATAAAAATTTTAACTAAAACCAATGTTCTATAATAATTTTGAGAGGCAGAAAAGAAGATATTTTCATATGGTCTTTTAAATCTCTTACACCTAAATATATGACAAACACACAAATTTACTTTGAATAATTCATCTACTCAGAGATTAGGGAAGAATCCTTCCTTAAGTAATAATATATTTAAATGTAAAATGAATTCGTATAACGGCATAGATTTTCATTTTTAATTCAAAGTTTAAAAAAGGACTTTAAAAGTTGAAAATAAAATGAAAGATTAGTGTCTGGCCCCTGTACTTTTCGGCTTCTTCGACCTAGGTTTGCTGGACATCCTTATGTTTTGTGTCTACTTTGTCCAAATCTAAATCACATGGACCCTATTTCTGGCTCTATTTTTGTCGGTTATCAAAATTCTAGTTCTCTCCTCAATCTGATAAAATATTATTCAATTTGTCTTCAGTTTTGCTTTTGAATTTTAGGATCTTGTAATTTCAGAAAAAAGAACATGGCTTTATTCTAAGGACAGGATATCGTTCGGTGTCGTTTATGTCCCATGCCTGTTCAATTTCACTTCAATTTGTGTAAGTTCGACCTTTGTGCTAAGTGCATCCCTGTGCATATGGCTGACAATTCAAGAAAACACGAAGTGGTTGAGTTTGAATCTAGAAGAAAGGTGCCGAAGTCTCTAGAATGCACGGTTCATCATGTAAAACGATGTGAGTTTTTCTGCGATGATTGTCAGATCCCTATATGCGTAGATTGCGTTACAGGTAAGCACAGGCATCACTCTTTTTTGAGTCTTGATGAAGTCCTGAAGAATCGTAGGCAGCAAATTTTTGATGATACTGCAGAACTTCGTGATATCATAATCCTAATGTACAACAATATCGATGAGGCGTCATCAGTTGCCAAGTTTGATACATTTATAGATGTAATAAGAGATGAAGAAGAAAAATTAAGCATGGTTGTGCGCGAAATAGGAAATAAATCGGTTGTTGAAATTAACAAAAAGAAACAAGAAAGAGAGCTGATAAATAACGACTTCTTAGCCTTGATAGCCGACACTAAAGAAAAGCTTTATGAACTGATTGAAAAAAACAACAACGTCCTCTGTTCCAGTGATGCCACGGCACTTTTGGGATATGAGACAAAGAACCAAAACTTCCGTTCAGTTCCAGAGCCAAAAAGTAACTGTCCAACGTTTCAACCTGGATTTGTTGGTGTAGATGCACTTCTGACAATTTTTTGTTTCATGCACAATGTATCTGTTCATAGTATTCAAAGTCCGTATGCCGATTTTGGAAACTTCTCCAAGCTTGAAAATTTGCATTGCATCGGATCAGAGATATGGCTTAGCGGAAGTAATCGTCTAGTCCAGAGAATCAACAGAATTGGGACTGTTCTACATAAAATTAGCACAGTCTTTTAGTACTGGCAAGCAATGTAAAAAAAGAATCTATATTTGCACATGTCTTCCCAAAAACGAAAGTGTACACATTAAAAAATAATAGAATTCAAACATTAATAGAACTTAACGCATGGTGTGCAGTTGGTGTGTGTTGCACAATGAATGGTGATATGATGATAAGCATGCGTTCATTGAGGACGGATCAAAGCAGAGTCGTCAAGTACGCAGATGAGGAAGAAATTCAAACTATTCAATACGACAACAAAGGGGAAGCTTTATTTTCCATTAATATTAGGGCTGCACTCCATCTTGCAGAGAATAGAAATAGAGATATATGTATCGTTGATTATGGCGGGAGAAAAGTCGTTGTGCTGGATGGACTAGGAAGATTGCGGTTTAATTATAAAGGTACTTATCCTAACAATGGAGAAGAATCAGATTTTAAACCATGTTACATTGCTACTGATGTCGAGTATCAAATCCTTGTAAGTGACATTGCGAACGACACAGTGCACGTTATTGACTGTAATGGCGTCTTTCTCCGGTATTTAGAACACCGTTGTAGTGGGGGACTTAGTATTGATGTCGATGGATACCTGGTTGTGGGAGACGCAATGTCTGGGAAAATAAAAATTATCAGATATATCGGTGAAGAAAACTAAAGACAGAAGAAAATCATTTATTTCACTTTTATTTCATATTGATTACAGTCCGTTTCTAAGTTTTTAAAATAATATCGAAATTATTAGCAGTAAAATGATGGTAACGGAAATGTTCATATACCGTGTCAATACAGACACTTCTTTACCAGTGGTGAGGTGTTGTGAATCAACGTTGTAATGGAAATATGTATTAATACGTGTTTATTCATTTAACGACGTAAACTTTCTAGTTAACTAAGTTTATTTACAGTATTAACCCTGCCGCGCAGTTTATTGTCCTTATTTTTACAAAATATAATGTTGTTGTAAGTTGTTCAATTCATCAAATAATTTATTGCAGCATTGAAAATGCTCATGTTTTTCAAAATAAAGTATGTGTTGATTATATATGATGGAAAGTGGATGCAAAAATCTTCCAGACTATAATACATATAAAAAAAACGGATATTATTCAAGTTCAACGTATTATGAAATGTTTAGAAAATATATCATATAATGGCAATAAAGCATTAGCTCATAGAACGATCACCAATACTGAAAAAGAAAATAAAAAGAAGGAACGGTAACGGCAGAATTTGCCCCAACATTTAATGTAAAAAAATTAAAACGCAAAATTAAAATTGTCTTAGTTTAGTTAACAGCTGTAAATTTCGCTTGTTTTCAACTAATTAACAATAATTTTCATTCAACAAGTACGAGGGAGGCCATAAGAGTAGGCCATGTACATTTTACTGATCTTCCTCAATTTCGATGGGATTTCATCAAATTCTTTTTGATACTTTTCACTACAACGGATAGCATCAGATCTGAATCTTACAGGTCTGAAAAAAATGGTATGGATGACCAGAGGGATACAATGCCATCCAGAGAAAAAAAGGTGTATATTTATTGCGCACAAAAAGCTGCGCTCGATTTTGAATTAATTTCTTCAACCTCGTAAAGTAAATGTATACAATGTACAAAAGGTCAATTTGAGAATATTCCTTGAACTTCTATCAACTACTCTCATATTTGATATCAACATGATTTGCGTCGAAACGAATTGCCTAACCCCCCAAAAAGCAAAATAAATAGGCAAAATATTCGATGGCCTCAATTTCAGGCCCATGAAGGTTATTAACAAAGGTTATCATTGTTATAAGGAACGTACGCGTTTTGTTGCGAAAATAGTAAAAGAATAAGTTAAGAACATATGGCAAGTATATTTTTTTTTTGAGATGGCAGTTTGAAAAATAAATCGAAGAACAGAGCACTTTTTTGGTTCGCAATAAATACACACTTTTTTCAATGTGTAAAACAGTTACTGTAACTCTCCGGTCTGTCACTATGTTATTTTTTGCATACAACGGACATATTTTGATAAGTTATGTATCTTAGTGTATGTTAATTCGTGCTATCTGGACAAATAATTATTACATAGCCGTGACATGATCAACAACATGCGTTTATTCAATACACATACAACATAAGAAATTGTACCGAACCCGACCTGAATTCCAAACCCGTTCCAAATATAGTATACAGCATTTCATCTACATCCCCTTTTCTTTAGAAAATTTGTCAAAATTTCATCAAAACATCAAATTTCATAAACAAAATAAACTTCCATCATTTTACACACATAAAATGAATAATGCACTTATCTAGCACAAAATGTCAGTCATGAAATGGTAAGTATCTGAACTATAAACACAAAAAGATTAAGTGCAATTTACATGTACACAGATGACTAGAAAATCACTTGACTTAATTTCATAATACAAAATCCATTATCCAGTAATAAAGTCTTTCAGATAGGCTGGATTTCTCCTTTCGCGAACAGGTCTTCCTTCACGGAGCGGTTCATTTGGCGTTGGTACGTTAAGTTCAGCGGACGGTGTTTCTGGTGCGCTTACGCTAACGATAAAGTTCGGATTATTCACTGGCTTATAGTCTGTTACAATGTTTCTCTGTATGCCGTCTGAATTATCATCTGGGACTGAACGCATCGGTGAGCGGTCACGACTGTAGAAGTTAACTGCGGTAGGTCGCACATTAATTCTGTTTCTACGGTAAGTGGTTCCATTCTGGTCCTTGACAATGTATGTCCTTGGTCCGAGAATACCATTGATTTCCCCGAGTCTCCAGTTGCGTCCCTCTAGATGCTGGAAGAATACTGCTTGACCAACGTCCAATTCACTCTGCTCATGAGACTTCCTGTCAAATGATTCTTTACTGTCTGTCTGCAGTGATTCCTCTTCCTGATGAATGCATCAGTTTTGCTTTCTCCAGTTTCTGTAGAAAATGTGGAATCATGCCACGCTTTTTTGTTAAACATTATTCCTGCAGGACTAATTAATACCAGTTTCCTTTTTGGTGTATTTCTTTGTTCAAGAATTGCTTTATAAGGATCAGTCTTCTCCACTTCACATTTCCTTCACATGATTTAACATGATTTTAACAGCTGACGCCGCCTTGTCATTGGCCTGTTGATGCATAGGCGATAATGTCATGTGAGTGATACCCCACTTCTTTGCAAACTCTTGGAATTCTTGGCTTACAAACTGTGGTCCTCCATCAGACATGATTACGTTTGGAATTCCAAATCGAGCAAATTGTTTCTTGAGTAAAGCTATTACTCTGAAGCTTTCAAAGATGTAAGCAAGTTGATTTCGATGAAACTAGAAAAAATAGTCAACTGCAATCAAATAATGCTTTCCATTCAGCTCAAACAGATAAAGTCATATTTTCTGCCATGGAGTAGATCCCTCTGCATGCTGCATCAATGGAGCAATTTGGTTCATTGGTTTTCTCTCTTGACATATTGAACAACAATTAGCCAACTGCTTGATATCTGAATTCATCCCTGGCCAAAATATTGTTCCTCTTGCCCTTCTCAGCATGCTATCATATCCAAAGTGAGCCTTGTGAAGTCTAGCTTTCATTTCATTCCTCAGAGATTTAGGGATAATTACAACTTCCCCTTTGAGCATCAGTTCATCACTATATGATATAGTTTCTCTAAAGTCAAAGTAATGGCGAATTCTCTGTGGCGTTTCATGTTTCTGCTCTGGTCAGCCGTTCATCACAGTTTCCTTGAGAATTTGCACTTTCTCGTCAATCTCCGTTGCTTCTTTTGAATTTCATTTAGGGGAGCATCAGGAGTGCCACATGGTTCGTCACTTTTCAATGCCATGATTCTTAGTCTCAAACTAAAGTTACCTTCCTCACTCTTCAGATATGCGCAACTCAATATATCTGCAATTGTAAGGTTAGTTCCCTTGACAGAGACAAATTCAAAATCGTACCGATTCCATCTCATCATGATGTCCTGTAATCACGTTGGTGCCATTGCAAGAGGTTTCGTCAGGAAGGCCTCTAATGGTTTATGGTCATTCTGTATCGTAAGGTCACGGCCATATGTATATTGGTCAAAACGTTCCAGACCGTATAACACAGATAACACTTCTTTCTCGATCTGCGCCCAGTTTCTTTCTGACACTGTCAGTGATCTAGATGCATACTCCACCGGTCTACCGTCCTGAAAGAGAACTGCACCAATGCCGTCTTTACTACTGTACTTGTACTACTTCCTCCTTTCCAGGGTCAAAGTAAGCTGGTACAGGAGTTTCTGTCAGCATATTCTTGATCCTCTGAAATGCTGCTTCACAGTCTTTAGACCAATGCCATGCCTTATCTTTGTGAGTAAGTTCTCTGAGCGGCTCATTTATGGTCGAAAGGTGTGGAAGGAACTTTGGCATGTACTGGACCATGCCACACAATCTCTTAATTCCAGAAACATTATTAGGAGGTTGCATGTCATTGATGGCTTTTACTTTCTTGTCATCAATGTTCACTCTATCTCTGGAAATAACATGTCTATGAAATGAGATTTCTTTGAGTCCAATCTCTTGTTTTCTTTATTCAAGATGATGTGTCTTTCCTCACATCTCTCTAACACTTTTCTCAATTTTAAAGCATGATCTTGCTCAGCTTCTCTGTCGTTTTCTCCACAGCCAGCTATGATGATATCGTCCACCACGCTGAAAACACCTGTCATGTTTCAAAATACCTCATCGAGTTTCCTCTGGAATATTTCACTTGATACCTTTAGTCCGAAAGGTAGTCTTGCCCATCTATATCTTCCAAAAGGAGTTATCATTGTCGTAAATCTACTGGATTCCTCGTCCAACTTCACATGCCAAAAAGCCTCCTTGACGTCAAGTTTTGTAAAGGTTCTAGCCTTTCTTAGGTGCGGTAGAATGTCATCGAGAACAGGTAAGCGATAATGTTTTCTCATCAACGCTGTGTTGCGTGCTTGTGGGTCAATACACAATCTTAGCTTGCCGTTGGCTTTACGAGCAATAGTCCTCTGGCTGACCCATGGAGTAGGCTCTGTAATCGGAATAGGTACTCCTCTATCTTCAAGCTTTTGAAGTTCCTCTCGTACCAAACTCTGGAGTGTGATAGGGATCTTCCTGCAGGGAAGAGCTTTGGGTTTCACATTTGCGTCGACGTGTAGATGCGCTGTTCCCAAATCACCTAAGTCACTGCTTCAAGTCCAAGTAAATATGTAAAATGATTTGGAACGACAATGAATCTGAGTTGATGTTTCTCATTTGTACGTGGATTGACGACTGTCAAATCTGTCCCACCAAGTGGCTTCATGTTTGTCTTATTCCACATGTTCAAGTGGATTTGGGTAGGCTTGCATTGTTCCTTGCAGACACAACGCTGAGAGATTGTATTCAAATCTGCGGCGCTATCAAGTTCAATTCTAATATCACACACATTGATACACATTATTGCGGTCACTTCTTTGCCACCAGAGTTTTCACCTATTGGCCCTCGTTGAATTCTTCTGACTGACGGACTGAATGTATCTTACTGCACTTTGCTTTGAAGTGATTCCTTCCACCACACTGTTCACAACATTTTCCCCATGCTGGATACCTTTGTTTCCCTGGTTTATGTTTGTACCCACAGAATTCACAGTCCTTTTCTTATATTGAGTGTGTTTAGTCTTTGGAATTTTCTTCTTTTTCTCCGTCTTCTGTTTACTGTGCATGTACTTGTCAAATTTCTGTAGCTTGTTCACTTTCAGAGTGGTTTCACGTAGCTCCTTTACCTGTCTGTTCGATTGTTCATACGCCCTACAAACTTGTATGGTTCTTTCGAGTGTAAGTTTGTCCTTCTAGTAGTAGAAGTTCCTGTAACTTTCTGTAATCAGGAACACTATTTTGTCTCTTATCATTCTGCCAGGTTCTTTGAAATTGCAAGATGCTGCACGGGTCTTCAGATCTGTGAGAAAACTATGAATTGGATCTTGGTATGGGAGCTTCCAAAATCTGTGTGATTCAAGTACTTCATTTGATCTGGGGTTGCAAAAAGATTGTTTCTGAAACAGTTTATCAGGTTCATTTTTGTCATTAGCATTTTCCCACTTGAATTGGTCGTAAATTTCGACCACGTGGGGGCCTCCACAACTGAGTATTATTGCTATCTGCACTTCTTTTGCCTTCTCTGTGCCACCGGAAGCTGCGAGATACACCTGGACCTGCCTTTTCCGTTTCTTAAAATTTTCTGACACATTTCCTGTTGTTAATTCTAACTCAGGCGGTAATCGAAAGAACAGTTACATACCTGCACTGGGGTTGGTTCTGCTTCGCCCATGTTTCATATATGCAAATGGCGGATGCACGTGGTTGCACAAAAAGTCAAACTTTACCCGCACAAATATTAGCTTGTAATGTTCAAAGTCACCTTAAGTATGCCGATATGGGGCGCTGAGACGTTTTCAGAGTCCACACACCGCTGCCACCATTGTTATTCGTGCTATCTGGACGAATAATTATTACATAGCCGTAAAATGATCAACAATATGCGTTTATTCAATACACATACTACAAAACAAATCGTACACCGAACCCGACCCGAATTCCGACCCTGTTCCAAATATATTATACAGCATTATATCAACAGAGAAGTCTATATGTGTGCTAAGTTTTATTGAAATCAGACCAAAACTGTAGGAGGAGTAGCATTTAGAAAGAATTTCACAGAATTTCTATTGTTAGTAACCACGGCAACACCGTTCACCGTAATCAAAAACCGATATACAGAATTATATACCTTAGTGTAGTCTACTTGTGTGCCAAAATATATTGAAATCAGACCAAAACTGTGGGTGGAGTAGCATTTTGAAAGAATTTCACAGAATATCTATTTTTAGTAACCACGGCAACACCATTCCCATCGAAATCAAATACCGATAAATAGAATTATGTATCTTAGTGTAGTCTACTTGTGTGCAAAGTTATATTGAAATCAGACAAAAACTCTAGGAAGGGGTAGTATTTTGAAAAAAATGTTTACAGACAGACAGACGGTCGGACGACGGACGCATTACTATCGCATAAGCTCTTCTGGTCTCTGACCAGTAGAGCTGAAATGAATGCCATTTAAGGTCAAGATCTAGTAAATGAAAGGTGCCTACAGATTTATCAAATTTGAGAAATAAATTCCTTTATTGATGCTTTACAACTTAAGCTTGGTCAAATAAGGTGTTTCGGGGCATAATTTGTAGGTAAGATGAAAAACTGTATTTTAAACTGTCATTTTTAATGAAAAATTAAGAAAACCAGTCATGAGTATGGGAGTTTTCTTCATATACGACAAAGGAAATGTATCCAGATTGCCTACAGTCTCTCAAAAAACGGTAATTAGTGTGTTCATGGCCTCTTCTTTAAATCAATATCAAATTAAATATTGGTATCTGGTTTTCTTTTCATATGATTTCAAATTGAATGTCATAAAAATACGCTATTTTCTACATAATTCTGCTAAAGCCGTAAAGTACGGGAAAAAGACACTTGAAATTGATTATGACGTCATAATGGATCTAGCACCAAAAAATAGTCTAAAGTTATTTACTAGATCTTGACTTTAAACTTGAATATTTTACAACCAGTGTAATTTTTTTATGAAATCCATTAGAAATCTACGACGTTCAAATCTTTATAACACGAGCGAAACCTTGTAACCAAGCGTTGGAATACACAGTAGGAACTATATGCATTTTCAATACTCTAGAACACCAAAATGTAGATTGTTCTGACACAATTTCATAAGAAAAAAACACCCTGTTAAATTAACAGAAAAATGTGCGTTTGAAATTAAAATGTAACTTTTTTCCTCGCAATGTTCGTTTGCGTTATTTAACTTTGCAATGTAACAAACGGCTCTTACGTTTATAAAATAAAGCACACCAGTTTTGAAGGGCGCTAAATTCACATCAGCGATTACCGAAATAAACAATTATGAATAGGACAAGCAAATTCAAAGAATTGTGGTCCCCCGCGTTCGGTGTCTTTTGGGTAGAGATGTCATTTTTTTGTGTCTAATATGAACGCCCTATCATAAGACATCTATTTAGTAATGATCACTGAACTCCAAGGTCAAGGTCAAAGGGATAACGTTCTTGGTATCCAATGAAATGTCTTCTTAAAAGGATTACATATGTGCCTGAAAGCCCTAGCCCTTACCATTCAAAAGTTATGGTCAATGAAAAAGTTTTATCATAAGAACAAAAATTTCCAAGGTCAAGGTTAAAAAGTCAAGGTTGTTGGTATCAAATGAAAGGTCTTGCCACAAATAATACATATGTGAAATATGAAAGTCATGTAATCTACTGTTCGAAAGTTGTGGCCAAGGTAAGGGTTTTTGAAAAGTAGGTCAAACACCAAGGTCAAGGTTCAAGGGGCAAAGTTATTGGTATTTGTAGTGTCTCATATATAGTAACTATCGGATTTAATCTTGAGAATTGAACACACGTGTGTAACACTAATCAGCCATACTTTTTATTACATCAGCTTCCGGTTGATTACAAGGGAGATAAATCAGCACATCATTAAATCAGAGTTATCTTTCTTAGATCACTAAATATAATAAACTATAATAATCATACACTACAATCCTCCCCCTTTTCATTTAAACAAGTATCAATTATTCAAATAAATGGTAAATGGACAAATCTATTTAGCAATTAACTTAAACACAGTCAATAAATCATTACAGTGTTTATCAATCATCGAAAATTTATATTTGAACACAGATTACACAAAACATATCAGTTCATTACATAGTCCTTGAATTTCACCGGTAAAGAGGGTTGTCGAACTGGTCGGCTTAATTGCGTTGAACTTGTCGTCGGATTTTGAGCATTGCTGTCGGATTCCTCTGCTGAAGAGTTTCCTGGTGACGCTTCCTGGACATCTTCTGAAATCACATTTTTCTCGCTTGCAATTTGTTTAGGAACTGAATTCCCTGAACACAAATCTTCTTTTCCAATGGAATTTTCACTTAACACATTTACATTCACATTTCACTTGACACTTTCACAGATTCCTTGGAATTCACAAACTTTTTCAAATTCGATGCGTTTCTTTTGTAATGAACTCCCTCCATGGATTTTAACACAACAATATTTCCATTTTTTCTCGACAACTTTGAATGGATTACTATGATATGTCGCAGATAACTTGTTTTCCTTGTTCTTATTCATCAAAGCAAGGTCTCCAGGTTTAATGTCATTAAGTGTAGCTCCTCTTTTAGATTCAGAATATATCTTCCCTTTTGCCTTCTTCTCCGCATCTCTATCTCCATCTCGGTAATCTGTCTGACGATATGTGTGGATATCTGGTAGTTTTGTACGAATAACTCGACGGAACAACAACTCGGCCGGACTCACTCCTGTTGTAGTATGTGGTGATGAGCGATACATCAGCAAATAAGTCTGAAGTTCAGATTTCCAGTCTTTATTTTCTGCTTGTGCGATCTTAAGTCTCTTCAATATTGATCTGTTCTGACGTTCAATTTCTCCACTGGCCTGTGGCCACAATGGGGTGGTCTTCCTATGAACGATGCAATTTTTTCACAGTATGTTTTGAAATATTCGCTGATAAATTGTGGTCCGTTGTCTGTTGTAATAGAAACAGGTAATCTATGTGTAATGTAAATCTTTGTCAACCCTTCGACCATTTTCTCCGCCGTTGTAGATCTCATGACAGCCAGATCAATCCATCGTGAATAATAATCGACGATAGTAAAACAATCTTCCGATGGTAACGGTCCTAGGAAATCAGCTGCTAAATGTTCCCATGGTCGAGATGGTAGTTCTGTTCTGTGAATAGGTACCACTTTTTCAGGTTGTGATACTAGCTGGCATCCATAACAAGCTTTGTTCCACTGTTCAAAGCCTTGGTCCATTTTAGGCCACCAAACTTTGGATCGCAATCGCTGCTTCATGATGTCAATTCCGGGATGTCCCTCATGACCTAGTGCCAGTACTTGGTCCCGTAATGACTTAGGTATAACAATCCTTGTCCCTCGTAGTATCAGCAGTATACAATTCTGATTTTACTGTCAAATGATCTTTGTTCTGCAACTGATACCATTTCCCTGTTATCAAGCATTCTCTCAAGTTCTTGAGATCCTCATCCTCCAATGATGCTCTCTCAAGCTCAGATACGGTCATTGCGATTGGAACAGCTACTTCAATCACAAAGCGTAAATATTCCTCTGTATGCTTCTTGGGGAAAATTGAACTTGATAAAGACAAGCAATAATGTTTGTAATAGGTTTTGCTATCAAGGGCTCTGCCTAATGGAGTAATTTGGATGATAAACCATCAATTCTTTACACTTGTTTTGCTGATCCTTTTCTTAACAAAATTGTCGGTTACATTAGTAAAAGAGAATTTTTCAGAGATTATTTTGGAGTTTGTTTGAAAAGCAGCAATGCTTGGATGTTTATAATCTACTTGCCCACTATTTTCTCCTACATCTCTGTCAACAATTTCAAAATAATTATTAAACAAGAGGCCAAGGGGCCACAGCGCTCACCTGAGCAATTGGCTAGGAAAAGGCACATATCAGATCAGAACTGAAAGTTTACTGGGGGGGGGGGCTTGAATTTATCCCAGAGGGGGTCATGAATTGAACAAACTTGAATCTACACTACCTAAGGATGATTCCCTATAAATATCACTATGCATTGCTTGAGAAGAAGATTTTAAGAGGTTTCCTTATATATTCCTATGTAAAACTTTTATAGGCCATTTGACCCCAACCTACCCCTGGGGGTCAAGTGAACAAACTTGAATCTACACTACCTGGGGATGATTCCACAGGAGTTTCATCTTTCCTGGCCCAGTGGTTCTTAAGAAGAAGATTTTTAAAGATTTTCCCTAAATATTCCTATGTAAAACTTTGATCCGCCATTTTGGCCCCGCCCTACCCCTGGGGGTCATGATTTGAACAAACTTTAATCTACACTACCTGAGGAAGATTCCACATGGGTTTCATCTTTCCTGGGCCAGTGGTTCTTGAGGAGAGGATTTTTAAAGATTTTTCCTATATATTCCTATGTAAAACATTGATCAGCCATTTTGGCCCCACCCTACCCCTGGGGGTCATGATTTGAACAAATTTGAATCTATATGACCTGAGAATGATTCCATTTGAGTTTCATCTTTCCTGGCACAGTGGTTCTTGAGAAGAAGATTTTTTAAAAATGCCATTAATTTTTCTCTAATTAATAATTATATCGCGTTGTAAATGGGCATGGCCTTTCAATTGAACAAACTTGAATTCCCTTTACCCAAAGATACTTTGTAGTTTGGTTGAAATTAGCCCAGTGGTTCTTGAGAAGAAGATGAAAATGTGAAAAGTTTACAACAACAACGACGACGACAACAACAACGACGACAACGACGACAGACAACGGACAAATTTTGATCAGAAAAGCTCACTTGAGCCTTTGGCTCAGGTGAGCTAAAAATTCACTAACTTCTTACTGTTTGGTAATAAGTTTATTTTCCTCTGAGAAAATAGTGTCACTTAATGTGGTGTAAACTTTGTTTGTTTAAAAGGGCTTAACAGTTGGCCAAAAATCACTAGATTTTAAAACTCCTGTGCATCATTCAAAGAAGTACTTATTTACCGACTTATTCTTAAGTTTAGTAACTAGATTTCTTTGTTTCCAATATGCCTCCCAGTTTTTATCTGATTTTATTGTAGTAAATTTATGAAAGAGCATTTTCTTCTTGTAGATTTCTCTCTTCAGATTTTTGTTCATGCATGGTACTTGATTTGGTAAAATTTTCCGCTCTTTGAGTGGTGCATGTTTGTTCACAACGTCTAAAAAACATGAACTAAAATTCTGTTGTTCTTGAATTAATAGCAATTAGATTATTCATACCAAGAATACACTTGATTTGTGATAGCAATTGTATAAGTTATATAAGGACAAAAAACATAGCGTTTTGACAATGCTGTTTTAATGACTGGATTTTCTGGAAGATTCCTCAATTAATTTAGCAATATTGAAGCTGAAATTCCCAATTCTTTGGGCCCAAGCCCAAGCCCCCAGTTCAAAAGTACCGACAAAAAACCCCGCTGCATGTAATCAAATTGATTAAAGATTGATAAAAACTAAGCATGGTTTTTAAAACTTTGGACTAGTAATTTTATGATATGGACTAGTGAAATTTACTAGCTTTATAAGCCTTGGACCAGTGAATTTTAAGGGAAAATTAAAACCCCTGCATTAACCTAATTATTATAATTTGAGTACAAAAAGTTCAAGTTAATTGCAGTATTGCGTCATAAGATATCCAATGACCCTCCATTTTCTTTGTGATTTTGAATTATTAATGACAAAACACTACTGAAGAAATTTCAATCAAAAAAATTCAACTCGACGATGCTTTATTCCAGGTAGGCTAAAGAGTTTTCCATATAGTACATTTGTATATAGGCCCTAGAGATCGATTCAGTCCAGAAAAATCTGTACAAAGAAACCTCAAATATTCTAAGGCAGAAACAACTTAATGATATTTTTTATTAAATACTTAGGCCATGTAAAATTAATTCCTTGGTTCTCAGGCCTTTTTTCAAGAAATATGATGAGGGAGGGATGCATTTTAAAAAAAAAAATTATTGCCCACGAAAACATGATGAGGCAGCTTTTTACATTGTCCAAAACTGTCAAAAATGATGAGGGAGGTGATTTGTTGTTTTTATTTTATTGATTTAGCAATAAAAAGGGTCAATGAGGCACCCTTAAAAGAGATGAGGGAGGGACTGAGAACCAAGATAATATATTTTTATAGCCTTAGCGCTGCTCATTGAATATGTGTAAAAATCATAACAGAGCCAGAGTATCTTATAACAAAAAAATATTTTATAACAAGCTGTTTTTATAAAATTTCTGAGTTGTCTTTCTTACAAAAAGATTCTTCTTTATCATGGATTGATGGAAAGAGATGAAATTTAACAGAAGTAAAATAACAACCAAATCACCACAGAGTTTATCTGTGAGTTCTTCAATCTTTTCTTTGAGGACTTTGACCTCCTTGTCATGTTTCTGCTGAACTCCTAACAAAACTTGCTCATGTTCAACTCGGGCTCTGTTGAGACTGTCTGATGCCCCCAACTCAGCAAGCTGCTGGTTCAAAGTCTCAATTGTGGACTCAGCAGTCTGCAGGCTTTTAACTGCCTAGAAGAATATTAGGATAAAATATAATAAATATGCAAATCAAATAATTCTATTTTCTATTGCAAGTATGGCATAAATGGTTATGAAAAATACTAGTTTTACTACTACTTAATTGCTTCACTTTGAATTACAAAATGTTTGTTTTTTTTTTTTATAATTTCTGGCCAATGTCACTGCTTCCCATGCTCAATCCATTAAATATTAATTTTGAGCAAGACATAGACTTCAGTAGAGAATATTTCCATTTCAATTTTTTTTCCTCTGTGATGTCTCTTTGGAAGTTAACAGAGTTGATATTTTCATAGATCTACTGGAATTTAAATTAGGCATGTCGATAGGTAAAGAGCTAAAGAAGAGCCTTATGTGCATGCAAATCTTGTGTGCATCTGTCTCTGTATTTGACGCTATGGAGGTCAAATATGCATGTAAATCTTGTGCAGCTGCCTTTGTGTTTGACGTCAGTGGGCGAGGACTATTAAAATTGAGTTTGGCATGGGAGTCCTTCTGTTATTTTATGCCCTGTTCACATAGAAAGTTTAATTCGAATTAAACGTTAAGTTACTGCGAATTTGCTTCGCTTAGCGTTCACACGGAGAATCTAATGCAAACTAGTTAGTTTACTGCGCATAAAATTACTTTGCATTAGCTCTGTGTGAACGCTAAGCGAAGCTAATTCGAATTGAATTCTGATGCATGCATAATGGCAAAATTAAGGCAAATGCCACTTGTTGGTGGTCAGCTATAGGTACTTATGCTATTTTGAAGTGAAAAATTAAGGAAAATTTTGTTAATCATTAAAATGTGTGTACAAACACTGTGACATTATTGTTGCGGATTCTTTCCCTAGTGATCTCCAAATAATGAAAAACTCAAAGAACGTTTTCACATTTATATAGAAAACTTATTGTACATAGTATTCTGGCTCTTGTCTGTCCACACAACGGTAAGTTTCTACATCACATCATACTATGTGCACCATACACTGACACCACACACAAAACGACGTAGAACGTAGAAGGTTCAACGGGACCTACATAATACAACAATTGTAAACACATTAAGTTACACAGTTGAATACTCAAAGCTACATACAAGTTATAACCCACATAACCCACCATACACGAAAATGGAATAATAATGGGGTCAACATCACAGCGCTACACTACAGAACTTGTATTAAATGCTTTTTCGCAATAATTACATTATTTTACATGTAACTTACACTTACACACAGTAACTTTACTTACATAGTTACTTTACAGTTTAGAATCATATTGAAACTAAATACGACAATACTAGAGCCGATACTTTCAATTAATACTACTCACAATAATATTTATGAAACATACAAACTATACAAACGAACGAACATTCAAACGAATAAACTAAATTTTAAAATATGTTGAAATAACAAAGTTATCCCAGGACCGTATAATTAACAAAACAGAGAAGTCAGTGTCTGTAATAACTCTTTAAAACATACTCAGTACTTTAACTTTACAAAACCTGGACAGTAAAAATTGGTCAGTCAGAGCTCGTGCTGTTATATCTTGGAAAAGCCGCTTTTAAGAAGGACGGAAGCCTAAAATCAGGTATATAAATACAGGTAGTGGAGAGGTACCAAAGAGGGTGTTCGAAAAGAGGTGCAGAATGGGAAAACTGAAAGAAACTAAGGAACAACGTTAGCACAAATATCACAGTAAATTTAAAATACAAACAAGACAAATAAACAATACAACACCGTAAATGTGACAATACCCCACCCCCCCCTTATGGAAAAGTATGCTAATACTTTAGAACACACATTTACGAAAGATTAAAAACAAGAGTTCGTATTTACACAAATTGACATTTTAAGTCATCACTGCCTACTAAGATAATCTGCTCCTTGATTATCCCTTCCCCTAATGGCGATAACTCGGTATCTATATGATTGAAGACCAAGAGCCCACCTCATGATCCTAGCATTGATAACTTTGGCTTTGTTCAAATAAATCAACGACTGATGATCTGTTTCAATGAGGAACTCGCGTCCATACAGGAACAGATGGAACTTTTGGACTGCCCAAACAATGGCCAAGCATTCTTTTTCGATTGTAGAATACTTACTTTCACTGTCTTTCAATTTTCGACATCGTACGCCACCGGAAATTTCAAACCACTATGCTCATCAAACTGCATCAGTACAGCTCCAATTCCCCTATCCGATGCGTCAGTCTGAAGAATGAACTGTTTTGATAAATCTGGCAGTTTAAGAATAGGCGATTTCAAAAGCATTGCCTTAAGTGTTTGAAATGATTTTTCCTGAGGTTGATTCCAAATAATTTTATTTGGCGACCCCTTCTTTGTCAGATCAGTGAGGGGTAATGCAGCAGATGAAAAATTGGGAATGAATTTCCTGTAGAAACTAAGGAGTCCTAAAAACGATCTTAACTGACGTTTAGTGCTTGGTGCTGGCGCCTCTTGAATTGCTCTTACCTTTTCTGGGTTTGGTTTTAACTGGTTCTCACCTACAATATGGCCTAAGCACTCTAAACTCTTGTACCTTATTGCACACTTGGAAGGTGTTGCCGTCAAATTGGCGTTTCTCAGTCTGGTAAAGAGTTCGTGAAGAACTTCCAAATGCTGATCTAAGTCCTCTGTAAAAAGAATGATATCATCGATAAAATTATCAATGTTTGACATTCCGTACAACAACTTACACATCAGTCAGGAAAACGTCGCCGGTGCTGTCACCAATCCAAAGGGCATCACTCGAAATTGGAAGAGGCCTTTGGAAGTCTGAAACGCTGTTTTGGGTTTAGCTGACGATGTTAATGGAACCTGCCAGTAGCCTTTGGGTAGGTCGATCCTTGAAAATACCTTGTAGTTGGCAAACTTTGAAAAGATATCATCTGCATTTGGCATCGGTTCTGCATCGAACTGTGAACATGCATTGATAGCTCTAAAATCTACGCAGAAACGAAAAGTGTCATCTTTTTTCTTCACAAGGACAACTGGAGAAGAAAATAGACTTTCTGATGGTTCAATGACATTCAGTTCCAACATTTTCTCAACTTCCTTATCAGCTTTTCCCTCATTGAAAATGGAATTGCGTAAGATTTAACTCTGATTGGTTGACTTGAGTTTATCTTAATGTCGTGTTCAATCAAATGGGTAAAGCCAGGATCATCAGACAATACATCAGTAAACTGATCCAAAATGATGTTACCTTTTTTCTGTCTTCAGGTGATAACTCTGGGTTGATGTCCACACCTTTGGTATTCCCAGCACCTGCTATGACATACTCGTCATCTTCCTCCTCCGCAGCACAGTCAATAACAGCAGATGTGACTAGAGCTTCATCATCTTGATCTGGTTCCCCTGAATCATCATTCCTGTCAATGTACCTTTTAAGCATATTTACATGAAACGTCTTCAATTTACCTTTCATTTCAATTTGGTAGTGAACTTTGTTTAACTTCTTCTTGATGCTGAAAGGTCCTTTCCATTGCATCAGTAACTTATTTGAATCTGTGGGTAGCAATACTAAAACTTTATCTCCTACCTTCTTACTCCTTGCTCTAGTTGACCTGTTGTAGAACCTCGCCTGTCGTTGAGAAGCCTTCTCCAAGTTTTCTCTGGCTATCTCTGCCGTTGCCTCAAGTCTCTCTCGTAAATCCAACACATACTGATAAGTAGACTTTACCTGATCATCATCTATCTCTTTTGTCCAAAGCTCTTTTAAAATGCCCATGGGCCCTCTTACATGTCTTCCATATACTAAGTCAAAAGGCGAAAAGCCCAAACTTTCTTGCGGCACTTCCCTGTAAGCAAACAATACTGGATTAATATATTTATCCCAATCACGTGGACGATCGGAGCACATACGTTTTAACATTTGTTTGGGGGTTCCGTTAAACCTCTCAACCAAACCGTTTGTCATAGGGTGGTAAGGGGCAGTAGTGAGTTGATTTAACGATAGAAGCCGACTTACCTCTCTCATAATTGATGATGTAAATTGAGAACCCATATCGCTCAACATTTCCTCGGGAACTCCAATTCTAGAAAATATGTCTATGTGCGCCTCGGCAACTCTCTCCGTTTCAATGGACGGCAGTGGTACAGCTTCAGGGTATCTAGTAGCAAAATCGACCAAAGTAAGAATATACCTATTCCCTTTGTCGGTAATGGGATGCATAGGTCCGACGATGTCTACGGCAACTCGCTTGAAAGGAACATCAATAACTGGCATCTTCTGAAGGGGGTACTTAGAAACCTTACCTTTTTGTATGGTCCTTTGACAGATGTCACAAGAACGAAAAAACATCTTGGCATCAGTCTGTAGTCCAGGCCAGTAGAATTCAGAAAAAATTCTTGACGATGTGCGTGATATCGCCAAATGACCAGACATGATTGACTCATGCGCCAATCTCATGACAATTTCCCTGAATTTCCTTGGAACTACAAGCTGTTTGTAAGACCTAACTGATTCAGACTTGGTTTGATATTCACGATATACAAATCCGTTCAGCATGAACCATCGTATTGTTGCAGTCCGTTTGTCAACCACTTGTCCGGAACTTGCCCATTGTCGTATTCTCTGCAGTGAGTCATCGGTCTGTTGTTCTAGTTTAATCTCGTCTGGAGTGATGTTTCCCTTAAGTATTTCTGGAACTTTGAGTTGAGGATACTGTTTTAATTTTACCTTTGCTTGTTGACGGGTTTCTACAGCATTTGTCTCTGACCATTCAGGATCAGGATCTCCAGGTGCTCGTACCTTAGCTACATTCCCGATGATTAGTTCGTAGACTGGCTTCTCCATACACCATGCTTCAAATGTTCCTGTAATATAGGGCGTGTCAACAAAGATGGAAGCAACTGGTACACTAATAGATGAACCATCTGCCAAAATACATGTTTGAAACTTATCTTGAATCAAATTTGCTTCATCAATCTTACTTCTTCGAACCACTATGCCGCTAACTGGCTTACCTTCAACAAAACCTGCTGATACTGGCATGTTGTGTTGCAGTTGGTAGCATGATGATGAAACTCTTGTTGATGTATCAAGATTCAAAGAATTGGTTCCAGTGTCTGTTGGCATTGTGCTAACAAAAGTTACCTTTGCTGCATGTTCCTCTGTACTAGCTGAAGTATTATGGCCTTCCTTCTGTTCTTCTGTTGTTACAGCACCGACCTTTGGTTTTGTTCTGCATTCTGCTGCAATGTGCCCTATCCTGTTGCATTTAAAACGTCTTTCCGATTTTGGAACAAATGATTTGTTTGAATTTTGTATTCTCTTCTCACCTGAAAAGTCTTTGTGATTTCCAGAACCAGAAGGAAACTTAACTGGGTGTTGAAATTCATTGCCTTTGACATTGCTGAGGGTCGCAGCGTTGGTCATTCTTGCCTCCCGATACTGGTCTGCTAATTATGCCATCTCCTGTATACTCGTTGGTGTTCTCTCCTTAAGGAACAATGTCAAATCTCTGTTACAAGTATTCAAGAACTGATCACGTATTACTAAATCAAATAATGCCTCAAATGTTTCTGCTATTTTGGCCATTTTCAGCCACCTTAGCAAATAACTACTCATTCTAACAGAAAATTGTACAAATGTCTCACCCGTTTCTTGTTTTGCTGATTTGAACTTGTGTTTAAACCCATCCTCTGTTAGCTCATAACGTTTAAGGAGTGCTATCTTTAGCTTGACATAATCTAAAGCATCATCTGCTGGTAATAATGCATAAAAAATATCGAGAGCCCTACCTTTAAGGAGTGCACTTAGACTCATAGCCCACGACGTTTTTGGCCACTTTTGTAACTCTGCATATCGTTCAAATCTACGTAAATCGCTGTCCATTTCATCCTTCCCATCCTCAAAAGCCGGGATTTTTGGACCTTTGAGCTTACACAAAACACAAAATCATACAGACAAACAATAAAAGACAACTGAAATTAGAAATTTCTCCACATACTAGTCTCTGCACACCTGAGTTTAGTTGCTAGACTATACAAGCACTTTTGTTACTTACGCGATACGCATATACGATGTGAAAACGCTAACTACTTACAGACACACAACTTACTGAAGTGCTGAATTTGGAAGCTTCGTAATATCAGCGTCAACTGCTGACCTCCAGGTTTCGAATAACTAAGTCACCAACTAATCTACAAAACACAGTGAAAACAATTGAATGGAAATTAAACCAGTGATATTTCAACAAAATATGCTTCTTTGATTGATAAAGAAAATTCAATAAAAAATTCAAATTATCAAAGATTGAAATTCAATTGAATTTAAATTATTCAAAAGTCAAAAACACTAATGTTAATTTTGACAATAAAGGCAAACACTAGCACATAAGGAATTCTGTTCAATGTCTTGGGTCAAATCCAACGCATGAAGAAAGGTTTCCCTCAAGAGATCAAAGTTCCCTCAGGCACTGTTTCCAGTTGAACTTCCAGGGTCTTGATTGTCCGTTGGGTTGTCTCTTTGGAGTTGTAGCCCAAACCATTGGAAATTCTGTTGATTTGATCCAAATTGCTCCAGAGATCCTAGACATACCACGTGTCCCAGACATCACAAGTCGAAGAGATTCCACATGTCGTCGTGATACCACTCGTCGACGTTATCGTGCTTGTTGTTTTCCTTTGATCCTACATGTTGAAGAAATCCCACTTGTTTTCCGACAATCCCACTTCTGACACCATTTGTTGCGGGTTCTTTCCCTAGTGATCTCCAAATAATGAAAAACTCAAAGAACGTTTTCACATTTATATAGACAACTTATTGTACATAGTATTCTGGCTCTTGTCTGTCCACACAACGGTAAGTTTCTACATCACATCATACTATGTGCACCATACACTGACACCATACACAAAACGACGTAGAACGTCCAACGGGACCTACATAATACAACAATTGTAAACACATTAAGTTACACAGTTGAATACTCAAAGCTACATACAAGTTATTACCACATAACCCACCATACACGAAAATGGAATAATAATGGGGTCAACATCACAGCGCTGCATTACAGAACTTGTACTAAATGCTTTTACACAATAATTACATTATTTTACATGTAACTTACACTTACACACAGTAACTTTACTTACATAGTTACTTTACTGTTTAGAATCATAATGAAACTAAATACGACAATACTAGAGCCGATACTTTCAATTAACACTACTCACTATAATATCTATAGAACATAAAAACTATACAAACGAACATTCAAACGAATAAACTAAATTTTAAAATACGTTGAAATAACAAAGTTATCCCAGGACCGTTTAATTAACAAAACAGAGAAGAAAATGTAAATAAACATGTTACTCATTTCAGAAGTCAGTGTCTGTAATAACTCTTTAAAACATACTCAGTACTTTAACTTTACAAAACTTGGACAGTAAAAATTGGTCAGTCAGAGCTCGTGCTGTTATATCTTGGAAAAGCTGGTTTCAAGAAGGACGGAAGCCTAAACTCAGGTATATAAATACAGGTAGTGGAGAGGTACCAAAAAGGGTGTTCGAAAAGAGGTGCAGAATGGGAAAACTGAAAGAAATTAAGGAACAACGTTAGAACAAATATCACAGTAAATTTAAGATACAAACAAGACAAATTAACAATACAACACCGTAAATGTGACAATTATGTCAAATGGATCTGCGTCTGCATAAGGTGATATGATTTGCAAATGACGTCATAATAGCCATGCTGACGCCGGGCTACAGAAGTGAAAATTTAATTCGCATTAGTTTACTTCGCATCAGCTGTTGTGTGAACGCAATTTAATTCGCATTAGTTTGATTCACATTAGTTTACTTCGTATTAATTCACTGCGAATTAAACTCTGCGTGTGAACAGGGCATAAATCTATGTCTACATTCTCAAAATCTAAATCTATAATTTCATATCACAATGAAATAGAAATATAAGTAATCACTGTCTAGTTAGTATTGCATGCCAGGGACATCAGCAATAGTGGAAAACATGGGATAATTCAGGCTTTATGCTAAGCGGGCTTTGCCCATTATGCAAATTATCCCAATGCATGTTTCCCACTATTCTTGTTGCTCTGGTATACTATAACAAGAAACCCATGGGCCATATCGCTCATTTCAGAACCCTTGAACATGCTATTGTTAACCAGATTTCCCCCATATAATACTTATTGTGACCCCATATTACCATATTATCAAGACAATTAAAATATACACTACCCCGGGATTTTTCCCTTTTGTGGCCCCGCCCGGCCCCTGGGGGTCATGATTTGAACAATTTAGAATCTACACCACCTCAAGATGCTTCCACATAATTTTCAGCTTTTCTGGCCTATTGGTTCTCTAGAAGAATATTTTTTTTAAAATATATATATATATATATTTCTATGTAAAACATTGAAACCCCATTGTGGCCCCACCCAACACTTGAACAATTTAGAATCTACACTACCATAGGATGCTGCAACATAAGTTTCAGCTTTTCTGGCCCAGTGGTTCTTGAGAAGATTTTTTAATGATTCCATCGATTTTTGTCTTTTCTTGATTATCTCCCCTTGTATGAGCACGTTGCCCTTTATTTTAACAATTAAAGTTCCCCATCCCCCCCCAGGATGCTTTGTGCCAAGTTTGGTTAAAATTGGCCCATCGGTTATTGAAAAGAAGTCAAAAATATGAAAAAATTACAGACAGGCAGACAGCTAGACAGCTGGAAGGATGTACGACGGACAAAATGTGATCAGAAAAGGTCACTTGAGCCTTCGGCTCAGGTGAGCTAAAAACTAATTTAAAACAGTGATTCTTTCAATAAACCCATTTTGTCCATTCAAACATAATAATACTCGAATAAAAAAAAGAGATGCAGGAAAAATTTTCAGAAAAAGGGAACAGAATGTTTTTAAAGGTCTGTTTTGTGCATGACTAACTCAAATTTCTTTATATATAAAGCTGTAATGATGATCTAGTTTTAAGCTTCAAGTTAAAAATTTAAATCACCTGACTACCTGATAACACAAGGAAACCAAGCTGTATACTGATCCAGAAAACTCCTTTCACAAGTTTAAAACGAAAGTAAGAAAAACTGTTGATTTTTATGAAGAATTGACAGGAAATAGTGAGTATAAGATTGAATCTTTCTAAAACTTTTTTCACTATGCATGTTACATGCTGAACCTGTAATCTGATACTTAAGATATTTATTTTATGTACAGCATTGTAAATATCTATTCTAAATTTCTCTGCATACAAAATTTATTAATTTGTGAGTCTGTATGTCTGACTTGCTTACAGTACAACATTACTGAGTGTCTAAATATGTTGTATGCATATGCATCAATATGACAATTAAAAATTCTAAGAAATTCAATGATTGCATCATTACTTTGTACTTTAACCACTTGCAGGTAAAAATGATTTTCTTCTAATCCCAGATAAAAAAAGATATGGCTACCGCCCAGGGACAGGATATCATTTGCTGTCAGTTGTGTCCAAACCCTGTAGAACATCACTGCAATCTTTGCCACGTGGACCTCTGTCCTTCCTGCATAGCAAAACACATGGCTGACAAATCAAGCGAACATGAAGTCGTTGGGTACACTTCTAGGAAAAAACACTCTTTTGTTCTACCACTTTGTCCCTCACACAAGAATAACCGATGCGAGACATACTGTCAAGATTGTGATATACCAATTTGTATTCAGTGTGTAATTGGTTTGCACAAAAAACATGAATTTACTGACATCAGTGATATTTTACAAGAATATAAAAGGCAAATTAATTCTGACGCAGAAGAACTTGAAAGTATAATTCTTCCAAGATACAGAAACATAGACCTTGGTACAACAACTGCTGACTTTGACAAAGTTCTCTCCGCCATTAAAGAACAAGAAGATAAAATTTCCAAAGCTGTACTTAAAAAAAGCACTCAGCTCACAGAAGAAGTAAGCAGTCAAAAGAAAGAAGCTATAAGACAGAACAAAAAAGGCCAATCTTTAGCAGAAAAAGCTGAAAAAGAAGGCAATCAAATTGTTAAAAAAAACAAAGATATTCTTCGATGTTATGATGCCACAACCATATTAAACTATCAATCAAGAAATGTGGATTTCCGAAAAGGCCCAGGATTACCAAGTTTTTCTTGTCCAAAGTTACTCCCTGGTGTTATTAAAGAAAACCAAATTGCAGAAATGTTTGGTTTTCTTCAAACAAATAATGAAGTGCAGAAAAAGCCTGGAATGCTGAAAATGATGGATGAACCTGTGGTGCTATACACCATACAAAGTCCTTATGGACACCATGTTAAGAGTTATGAGGGAATTGTTACTGAGCATCACCTGTGGAGAGTGCAGTGTGTGGGGATGGATATGATCTTGACCAGTGGAGAAGACGCAACAATCAAAGAAATAGACAGGACAGGATCCATTATTAGAACGATTCGTACAAATTCTCAGATCAGAGCATTATCAATTAATTTTCAACAGGAAGCGGTGTTTGCTTCAGCTGGTACAAATGATACAGAAATATACAGTTTTACTACCGGTAAATATGAAGTTAAAGTTTTGTTAAAAACTCCTGACTGGTATTCTGTTGGACTACACTATACAGCAAATGGAGATCTACTGGTGAGCATGCGATCTACGGATATGACACAAAGTAAAGTGGTGAGATATTCGGGTACCACAGAGATTCAGAAGATTCAGTTCAACAGTCAAGGACAACCTCTGTTTTCTACTGGTGATCAGAGTGTGCTTCACCTGACAGAGAATGGTAATGGTGACATCTGTGTTGCTGACAATGCTAGGGGTGCAGTTGTTGTGGTGGATTCTTCTGGGGGATTACGATTCATGTATACAGGCAACCTCTCAAAACAACCAAAGTACGGAGATTTTGAACCATTCCACATTGCTACAGATGTCAATATTCAAATACTGATTAGTGATGAATCAAACAGCATTGTCCATATTATAGACTGTGATGGTAACTTTATCTGCTATATAGAACATCCCTGTAATGGAGGACTCAGTATCGATTCTGATCACAATCTTGTCATTGGAGAAGAAGATACAGGAATCATTCAGATTATCAAATATCTAGAGTGATGAACAGTTTGAATGATTACTTTCAAGACAGTGTGTCATCATTTCCTTTGAAAGTATATAGTTTAACTTTGTGACAAAAAACAGTCAAGCATAGTAAACCATGTCAGAGATTCATTATTCAGCTCTTCTAAGTGCTATAAGTATCTGCATTTTGTATGTTAATATGAACTTTCCCCCTTTGTAAGGCCTCTATTTATTCACAACCTACCTCCTCTTTCCCCCTTTGAAGGGCCTCCATCTGACTCTTGGTGGCCTGGAGTTTCCCCTTCAACTGAACGTTTTCTGTCTTGGCCTCCATCAGAAGATCCTTGCATTGTTTAAGACTGGGAAGTTCCCATCTTCTCACCTGAATAAGAAACATTAATTGATAACTTTCATACAGGTGTAATAGTTGGAAACTCATCCTCATGAACTCATCCTCAAACTGGCAAACACTTCCATGATTCAAATACGTGTATGCTGATGCCAGATTGACCGGTGATTTGTAACAAATGTAAAATTAGTTCATGAATTATAACAGTTTGAGTAACAGTTGAGTACGCATGGAGTTTTTATGTCTTAACAGCTTAACAGTTTTGCAACATATATAAAAAACATCACTGCTTTTGAAAACAAAATGGTGGTGGTGTTGTGTTGGATTTTTAATTATGTTTTTAACATGTATTTTTGTTGCCTGTTTTTAAAGTTTTTTTTCATTATAATCAGTTTGTAAATATTTTTTTCAATAAGTGTATTGAGTGTATGTTAAAAAATTACATTTGCTTCACTGTAAGAGTTACCTCTCTTGCCAAAATATTTTTATCGTCAACACATTTAATTTTGATGGATTTTGTAGTACATAATGTATTTTCTTTTAAATAAAATGAAAAACTCACGCTATATTTTTTTTCCTAACGTTTTGAAAAAATAAAAATTTGGTATCATGAACTATTGGTTATATCACACAAGTGAGTTTAACTTCTGTATCTCGAACAAAGAAATCTTCCATACCATGGATTACCGGTATATCAAGGGGATTTTGTAGTTTCAAGCAGTATTTAACTCTTGATAATTTGAATCCTTGGATATCTGTCATTTTTTAGGTCCAACTGAGTTCATTATAGAGGGATATGAATATAACTTTTCAAAAGATAAGTGAACCAAATTAGGGGTAAATTCAACAAATTATGCTTTCAATGACTAAAGATGTAAGATGTAATGTCAATACTGGATTGAGATCGCAGGTAGGTTAAGGTTACAACCAAATATTCTACTTGCCTATATGTTATGACGTCATAGTAAGCTATATGACATGAGGTTTAGAGATAACAATTTCTTAAAACTGACATCTAAGATTTGTTTGAGGTCGTAAAAATGAATCAAAATACGCAGAGGCATAATATAAACGGAATTTTGTCGTTCCTGGGCCTCTGTATTTATCACAGGGGTTACATACCAAACCCGTGACGTCATAACTGTTGATCATGCAGTAGCAG
The DNA here is from genome assembly GCF_032062105.1 of Saccostrea cuccullata. Taxonomy (NCBI): domain Eukaryota; kingdom Metazoa; phylum Mollusca; class Bivalvia; order Ostreida; family Ostreidae; genus Saccostrea; species Saccostrea cuccullata. The sequence continues at coordinate 28,421 of NW_026938936.1, read as the reverse complement.
AGTGAAAGTGAAATGTAACGAGAATATTGATGTAAACAAACACAAGAAATCGGAGTTTAAAAGCATTTAGAATGAATATCATGTGTGATAATTGTGGGAATACAGCGTATGAATAAGGTATGGTAATATAATCTTGCAATTTCTTCGTAAAATTACAGCGGGGAGGGTGTTTACTTGCCGATCAGCCTTTCCTCTATCGTTCGTAACAAAAAAGATGCAAAAGTTCAACACTATACCGCATACCTTGAAACTTAATTTTTGTTTCTATCTAATGTTCTTATTCTTTTGTTTTTGGAAGGTGCTGCTAGAATCGTATGGTTTACGGGAATTGATGCTTTTTTTTCAATGTTATGAACAAAATTAAAAAATTTAGGGAAGGTTTCTTCCGAAATTGTTGAATAATTATTTCTATAATAGGACAGTACGATTCTAGCAGCATTTTTCATGGTACAGAGATGTTTTTACATAACTACTATTACAAATTGAAACTAATAATCCCCGGGGTAGTGTTAAACTTTTTCCCTTTTTCAGTAAGGCATATTTTCTAATTATAGACGCCACGAGGTGACGTCGTGGTGAAGTGCCTCCTATAGTATAAGTCCCATTGAAGTCTATAGAATGCACTATGTTTAGAAAATATTATATGATATAATGGCAATAAAACATTAGCTCATAGAAGGATCACCAATACTGAAAAAGAAAATATAAAGAAGGATCGGTAACGGCAGAGTTTGCCCCCACATTTGATCAGATGTAAAAAAAAAATTAAAACGCAATTACATTTGTCGTAGTTTAGTTTACAGCTGTGAATATCGCTTGTTTTCAACTAATCAGCAGTAATTTTTATTCAAAAAGTATGAGGGAGGCCATGAAAGTTGGACATTTTACTCATCTTACTCATTTCCGATGGGATTTCATCAAATTCTTTTAGATACATGTACTTTTCACTACCAGGATTACCTCAGATCTGTAGCTTACAGGTCTGAAAAAATTGGGATGGATGACCAGAGAGATAGAGTGCCACTCAGAGAAAAAAAGCTGTATATTTATTGCGCACAAAAAGCTGCGTTTGAGTTTGAATTTATTTCTACAGCCTCTTAAGTAAATGCACAAAAGCTCAATTTGAGAATATTCCTTGAACCTCTTTCAACTACTCTCATGTTTGATATCTGCATGATTTGCGTCTAAACGAATTACCTTGCTCCCCCAAAAAAATATAAATACATGTAGGCAAAAGTTTTGATGGCCTCAATTTCAGGCCCATGATGCTTATTCACAACGGTTATAAGGAAAGTTTTGTTGAGAAAATAGTAAAATAATAAGCTAAGAACACATGGCAAGTATTTTTTTGAAATAGCAGTTTAAAAAACACAGAGAATTAAATCAGTGCACGTTTTTGTTCGCAATAAATACACACTTTTCTCAATGGGTGGAACTGTAACTCTCCGGTTTTCACTATTTTATTTTTGCAGAAATCTGCAGTTCTGCAGCTATACAACGGACATATTTCGATCAGAAAAGCTCAAGCTTGAGCTGTAGGTTCAAATTGAAATAAGCTAAAAGGCTTATCATTGACATCCTCTACGTTTAAAAGAGATCAAAAAAAAAAGAAAAAAAAAACCCGAAAAGCTTTGGGATTTATTTTTTTTTCTGTCATATATTTTATTTGTGTTCTCTTGCAAGCGCTACCCGTGGATTAAATGGTATTTTGTATGAAAGGATTGTATAGGAACTTTTCTTTTGCTAGATTTTATTGTAATATTTTTGAAGGCTAATATTGCTATTATTGCAGACTCATTACATGCAGTTGGAAAACATTTTTATGAAATAAATCTATTAGCTTGGTGTTTAAATGACTATTCACAGAGACTGAATTACTTATACCCAGTATGATGTATTTGTGAAACGTACACTGAAGCCCCCAACTGATAGCTTATGGAGTAGGTAAAAGTTTCTTCGATGCAAGTCAAATTCCACAATGCTGTGATCAAAAACAAAATTATTGGCACGTCAAGACGCCACTGGACATGTTACATGTACAGATGGTTTTCAGATGGGATAAAGATGTAGATAAAAATGTTGATTTCAATAAAAATTCTTCCATAATGAAGCTAGCCATGATACAAATCAGTCGGGGTCAGGCATTAATTCGGTAACTCAATGAATTAAGGATTTTCCTTAGGGGAACAAGTGCAAATCAAATTACTAGTCGTCGTTACATGCTGAAAAATGTATTTGTGTCCTTGTAAAATTTATATTTATTGGTTAAACCTACAATAGATTAATGCTCAACATTCTTTTTTCCTCATAAAATGCACTACATATGTAGGTTTTATCTTTGTATCTTTCAATTAATTAAATGGAAGAACCATGATGTTTACGGTATACTCTAAACACTATCTAACTAAATATCGTCCTTCTCAAATTAGATGCTTAATAATACACTTATCTACACTCAATATACTGTAAAATCACATATTTTCGAGGGGTCAAAATTTTGTGGTTTGAGGAATTTTAATTGATTCATGGGGATTTGTTTTCGTGGATGAAAAATTATTCAGTAAGTTATTTAATATGTGAAAAATTGCATTTCGTGGTAACATAAATTCTAGGGTCTCTTCATACCTTGAAAACTCTGAAAATTAGCCCCAACAAACATAAGTGACTTGGCAGTATCTAAAACCTTAACAAGTATATATATTTATACATATTTTTATAAATATCTGGCTCTAGGAGCATCCTGTATCGTTTCTGGGAATTTTCCAGGCTGCGAGTCAGACGATATCTGTGAGTTCTCTGTTTCTTTAGAACTCTCGTTTAGTTTCTTTCTCAAAGTTGATTTCTCTGCATTCTGCTAGGAATGAATATCTAAGAACTATATGCGGTATATTGCATATCTTTGCCCCCCAAAAATTCAAATTTAAAAATTGTTGAAATGTGCTGAATTTTATAAATTGTGGGAGAAATGTAAATTAACAGATCATATTATAGTTCAAGGTACATGTAGTTTATTGACACTTTTTGTTTTTATGACGTCACAAACCAGTTAAACTTTATGTCATTTTTTAGAAAGAAGACGAAATGGACAAAATTTCAACAATTTTAGCTTTAAAATTTATACATCGCAAGTTTGCTCAGGAACAATATTTAATATTTCATTGATATTATCATTCTACACATAATATCAAAATATTGAGCCTGATCAGATCTTGGTGACTTTTACTTAAAATATAGACGTAAAATGTACATTTTTCTGTACAAAAAATGGAAATTTTAAATTTACGTCATTTTCGTGACGTCATTTCAAACATATCAGTTCATTGCTCATGAAAATATTCAGTGTTTTGAAGTCAGCATATATTCCCCTGTTTAAGAACATTATTAAATATTTCTCCGTCAAAGTTTGATTTTTGAGTGCAAATATTGGTTATTACCGAATAAAGTTCTTTCATTTTTCATTTGTGAGCTATTTTCATGTAAGGAATAATTCATAAATTAAATGAATAGTACATTTGACGTTCCAGTCTACTAATTAAATCCACAGAGAATAACATTATTTTGATAAACTTTAGGATAAGAACTCTGTTCAACATTATGAAAAACAAGTACTTAAATATTGATTTACGTCATTCTTTAATCACTGTCAACAAAAACAGTCGAAGAAAAACCCTGAGAATTGTTATTTATGTTTCTGATTTTCTCAGGGTTTATAAATTATGCTCTTTATAATCACCCTTGTGATCTATCATACAGGAACTTCAGGATAAATATCTCATATCAAATTGATTTTTTCATTTATTATTTTTCTCCATTAGCAAAGATAGATTTTTTTCTGTTATAGTATAACATTTATTTTGGCATATATATTCACATTTCCAATGTCTTTGTCACAAATAAAATTACAAATTGTAACTTTATTTCCCCCATCAATGTACTGGCGCGGTTCCAAATAATACCACATGCAAGGCTGGGCAAACAGCTAGACAGAAACAGGGCTTGGAGCACGTGAATCAAAGCATGTAAATAAATATATGGAATAACTGTCATATTTTTTAATTTCATGACGATGATCAATCTTTTGGCTTGCATGATAATTTTATGCATAAACGCCTTCGGGTCTCAAACAGCAAAACATAAATTATGTCATTATAACCATGAGGAAAGGGGGTATCATCTATTGAGCTCATGGTTCACAGTATACCTCTAGCTTTGACTGTGTATGGTTTGTTTATATATTTTACGGGTACATGTGCGAAGTATATATACATGTACATATATGATAAAAAGGAATGGTCTTCAATAAATTTCTCATATTTAAAATGAAATTAAATGTCCTGATTTTCATATTAAAAGCTCTAAAAATATTAGCGTACACAAAACAAAGTAAAAGGGTGGAATAAAAAAATATTTGAACTATAGGTTCTGCTCTGAAGACATGAAAGGAACGTAATAGGAGGTGCATAATAAAATTGTGTAATAAAGACTCTGAAAGTATCATTACATTTTACTCATGTGGCCAATGAAAAGTAAAGTAGAAAATGCACAATGACACTATGTAACAAAGATTCTGCATGTGAAAGAAATAAATTTCGTTGAGGGGTATCAGAGGAGTTGTGGAAAAGAGTGCAGTATCGTTAGGGCTTCATAGCTTTAAATGCGATTAAAATGTAACACTGCATTGCAAGGTCGATTTTAAGTTTTATTTTTAAGTTATGTACCTAAGTACGGTCAATTAAAATAAAGTTCCCTGGGCTATAAATAAACATATTTGTTACGATTTCACATGGCGTCTTTGATCAAGTGACCGTCATCTTAATCGTTCTGAAGTGCTTCACATGTACATAAATCGGCGCAGCCCTATAGCACAATTATTATCAACTTTTTGTCATTGAAATAAACTCGTTGCATCCTTGAGAACCTGGGATGTGTTTTGGAAAAGTTATACTTTTACTCTGGTACAAAATATTTCACAATAACTTAGACTTACCGACAAATCTGAGGGTATTTTCCACTAGACATCGACATCTGTTGAAAATCATACATTTTCCCCAAGCAATTTTCAGTTGGAGGGAAGACTCCTTTAACAAATTTCCATATCCTCATTAATAACTTGCGCCAGGCTTTTTTTTTTACACATATTATGAGTTCTGCTTCTATCCACGGAGCCCTTTGGGCTCTATAAATCTTTTACTCCTTTTACTTCTTTAGATTCTGAACCATGGCATTGACCTTAGAATAGGAATAATTGCATAATTTAATGAGAACAACGTATGATCAATTTATTCCCATTATATAGCTCAGCATTTTGGCCAATATGTCTCTTTGTTTATTTTTTCGCCCCCTAAAAATCTTAACTTTAATCGTCAAGGGGGTCATATTTCTAAGGAGGTAATTTTTCTTCACATAGGGTATGCAGATTTTTAGGGTGATCACACTTTTTCTACGGACAAAAGGGTCATTTTTCGACGTAGAATAATGAGGGGAGGGGGTAATTTTTCGCCTTTTCGAACGACCTACTTTTTGTGTAAAACAAAACTAAAGACTACCCAAAGTGTATCAGTTGACAAAGTTTGATAATCCTACATGTAAGCCTAATAGAATTTAAGAACTGCAAACGATAGTATTGTTCTCCCGCCTACCCCCAAGTCAATTTTCAAAAAATAACATATTCGATGAATTTTTAATATCTTTTATAGATAATTATATGGATTTTCATAAAACATTACTTATTTGGGAAAACAAAGAGAGATAACTTTAAAATTTTGGTAAAACTGGCGTTTTTCACTATAGAAATCAACGGAAAATGGAAAATATTTTTAAAACATCTTTCTCCCCGGTGTCACAAAAATTCCTTTTTACAGATAATAAGGTATGTTATTTCACAAACTCATACTAAAGCTTTTGGTGTGACACGGGAGTAAACATGTGTTCATTGACAAAATACGATAAATATGCTTATTTTCCACCAGTTTCAAGCGATGTACGATATATTTATGTGTTATATATTTGACTAGAACATAAGAAAAGATATGAGGAATATTTAATCATATCAAAGACTATTTCAGAATATGGTGATGCTTGAAACTCCAATTTCAATGGAAAATATCGTCTACCCCCCTTTTTTCAAGAGCTGGTATTATGGATAATTTACTGTTTAGTGCTGGTATTACGACAATTCATCAATTACCATTGAACTGTTCTGTGTATTAAACAAAGATTTTATGGCCAAATTGCAATTTATAATGAACTAAATGGTTTCAAAATGTAGGCGGGAATCGAGAGTTAGCGTGCGCATTATGAGCCGGACACGAGTGGACAGACGTGAAACTTAGGACGAGTTCATAAAAAGTAGGTCAAAGGTCAAGTTTAATGACGACTAGGTCTAAAACCATGGTGAAAACACAAAATCCATGGCGCTAAGCTATATATGTGCAAAAGATGAAATCCATATACGTATTTATTAATGTTACGCAAATACGTGTTTGTGTTTGTTTATTCTTGTCATCTATTGGCTTTTAGAATGGTCACCTAGTCAGGTGACATCAATATTCATAGCACGGGCTATTACTGACCGTGAAAGAAATTCTGTATAGGGAAAGCCATTCGAAGGCTCTATTTCGTGCAGTCAACACGTTTTCGTCATTCATCATATTCTGTCATGGGCGATTCTGGAGACGAAATTTTGCTAGAGACTAAAGATAATAAGAAAGTTACAAAGGAAACTGCTGGTAGTAATCCTCCGTTGGATATTTCGGACGTGGTGAAGCTTGTTACAGGAGTTTTGCAGTCACAATTTCAAAACCCTTCAGGTCAGCTTAAAGCAGAACAGTCGGAGTCTATTGCTAAGATACTTAAAGAAAACTCTACTCTTAAGATTAAATCTGAAGGGAATCGCGCTCAGTACGATTTTAATGCTGAAATTCTTGAGGGTCTAGAAAAACTAGAGATAAGAGCTTTCGAAAATAAAGAAAGTGAATCCAGTGTCAAAAATAGGCGAATTGCGGAAAAAACTGAAAACGCGCCAGAAATACATTCGTATTGCCGATTCATCTCCTGCAGGGTGGAAGACAGTAAACGAGTATCAGTCCAGAGAAATTGCCGATAACTCTGACGATGAGAAGAAAATTAGAAGCGCTGAAAACCGAGCCCTTAGGCAGCAAAGGCAAACCCAGAACAAGCGTTTCCAACCGTATGGCTGCTACAGAGCTTCTACAGCGTCAGCAGCGGCAGACTCGGCAGCCCAGCTTACTTCTGGTTCTTCCTCTACTGCTACATCTCAGCCATATACATATCAGCAGCAGCCCTTTCGTGGCAAACTCACAAGGCGTCAACCACAGCCAATGCTTCAACTGTTTTTCCACAGGGCACTGGAAAACCAACTGCCCCAAAAACAAGTCACAAAGTCAATGATAAGTATACAGGTTATACAAGCTATTCTACTCTTGCTGGCCAGGTGAAATGCCTTCAGAAAAATAATTCAAAAGAAATGTCATTGATAAAGTGCAATTTGAAAAGGAATGTTAGTGAATGGTGAGAAATTGGCACAAATCCTTTTATTTTGAAAGTTATTGAATCTGGATATGAAATTCCTTTCGTTTCAAATCCCCCTTCTATGTGTTTTCAAAATAACAAGTCTGCTATTAACAATTTGAATTTGTTACTTGAGAAATTTCAGATTTTATGGAAAACAAACGTATTTTAGAAGTTCCTTTTCAGCCATTCGTGTGTAGTCCACTGAGTGTCGCCGAAAACAAAAACAAAAAGAGATTGATCCTTGATCTAAGTAGGCTAAATAAATATGTCAAGTATGAGAAAATAAAATTTGAAGACTGGAAGACGGCATTAGATTATTTTGAAAAGGGTTTTTACTGTATTAAATTTGATCTGAAATCAGGATAACATCACATAGATATAGCTGAGAATTATCAAACTTATTTAGAATTCCAGTGGGAAAACAAGTATTACTGCTATACGGTTCTCCCTTATGGTCTATCGTCAGCACCATTCATTTTTACTAAATGCTTAAGACCCATCGTGAAATACTTGAGAAAAAATGGCATTATGAATGTATTATATTTAGATGATGGTTTGGCGTTCGCTTCTACTGAGGACCAATGTTTTTTAGATTCTCAATTTATTCAGAAAACGTTGTCAGAAGTTGGTCTGGTGGTTAATGCTGAGAAATCACATTTTATACCAACACGAGTCATTGAATGGTTAGGTTTAACATGGAATTCAAACCTATTCTCTATTTCAGTTCCGGACAGACGAATCGATGATGCTATCTGTTGTCTACAGAAAACTATCACTCATTTTCCCAATGTAACAGCGAGGGAACTTGCAAGAGTAGTGGGGAAGACCATTTCTATGACTCCAGTAATGGGTAACATTTGCAATATTATGACAAAGTTTTCATGTATGGAAATTGCTTTGAAAGAATCTTGGGATTCTAAGCTATTTTTCAAGCATAAAGATCAAGTGTTTGAAGAACTAAAATTTTGGGTAGAATGTATGCGTTGTGACAGTACAAGATTTTTACATTCTGTTAAAAGAAAAAATGTAATCATTTATTCAGATGCAAGTAATTCAGCATCAAGTGCATATACAGTTGAAGTTAATTCTAAGGTGTTCCATTTGATGTGGAAAGAACATGAGATAACTATGAGTTCTACATGGAGAGAGTTGAAGGCCATAGAATTGGCGCTGGCTTCTTTTAAGAAAGAACTACAAAATATGACAGTAAAGTGGTTTACAGATAATCAAAGTTGTGTGAAAATAGTACACTCTGGTAGCATGAAGCATCACTTACAAGTTTTAGCATATAATATTATCAAAATGTGTGCCGAAAACAAAATTTCCCTTGATGTTCAATGGGTCCGAGATCAGAAAATGAAAAGGCAGATTTTTTCAGTAAAATTATTGATCACGATGATTGGGAAGTTACTAATGAATTTTTTGAATTTATTAGTTCTATGTTTGGTCCTTTCTCTGTAGATAGATTCGCAAACTTTAACAATCGTAAACTTGTTAGATACAACTCAAAATTTTGGAATCCTGAGTCAGAGGCTGTAGATTGTTTTACACAGAATTGGGTGGGCGAAAACAACTGGCTAGTTCCTCCCATTCATTTGATAGTTTCTACTATAAAACATTTATTAGATTGCAAAGCCTATGGTATTTTGATTGTACCTAACTGGCCCTCAGCTGTTTTTTGGCCAATGTTATTCGATTTAGAACTATCTTATAAGGCGTATGTTAAAGATGTGTTATTGTTTAAAGATACAAGTGAGATAATCAGTCAAGGTCAGAACAAGAACTGTCTATTTGGTTCTATATATTTTGGCTCTGGAATATTTGTAGTACGTTTAGACACTTCAAATTTGTAGTTTAAGATGGTGTATTATGTTAATTTTGAATGTTATATTAGATTTATACCTTGTTGAAAATATTTATTTTCTATTTTGTAGAATTGGGACATTGAGTGATGAGGACATTAGAAAAAAGAGATATTATTTGTATTGTGTGAAATAATTAAACTGCACTTTCAGAGCGCTTCATATCCTATTTCACGAGTTTGTGTTTATTTCATAAATGTTTTATGTTCGTTTGAGTGAAACGAATAAGAACATAAATCATACAGTTCTCGAAATACAAGATGTGACAGACAATCGCCGGATAAAGTGATTCCTTAGTGCCCCTCTGCTGGCGACACAAGAAGGAGATGAACAAAGACATTTAAATGTAATAAGACACAGAGTATTTTGAAAGGTCTTAATTTTGTGCATGACTGAGTCTAACTTAATATTTCTCTATCTATACAGCTGTACGCAATAAAATTATCATCCAGTTTTAAGCCTTAAAAATTTAAATCACCTGACTACCTGACAACCCAAGGATAAAGAGTTGTATATTGATCCAGAAAATTCATTACACAAGCTTAAAACGAAAGTAACAAAAATTGATTTTTATAGAGAACTGACAAGAAATAGTAAGTATATCATTCAGTCTTTCAATGTTACTGATTAAATGCTGAACCATAAATCTGACACTTTGAGTACTATTTCATGAAAACATTATGAATAAATTAAATATATATTTTAACTTCCTTGTATTATTATTTGTTATTAACTTTGGAGTTTGTAAAATTTACTGGCTTTTAGTTAAACTTTATCAAGTATCTAAAAATGATGGATATACACATCAATGGGACGATTGAATTTATGAAATTCAATTATTGAATTATTATCATGTAATTCAACCAAACAGGTAAATATGGTTGTGTTATATTTCCAGATCACAAAAGAGATGGCTACCACCCAAGGACAGGACATCATTTGTTGTCAGTTGTGTCCAAACCCTGTAGAACATCACTGTAACCTTTGTCACGTTGACCTCTGCCTCTCATGCATACCAAAACATATGTCTGACAAATCAAGGGAACATGAAGTTGTTGGATACACTTCCAGAAAAGAAGAAACAGTTGCTCTTCCAACATGCTCTACACATGAGAAAAAACAATGCGAGACATATTGTCAAGATTGTAAAATACCATTATGTATTAAGTGCCTGATAGATTCACACAGGGGACATGAAGTTATCGAAATCCATGATATTCTTCAAAAACAGAAACAGCAAATTTTAGCTGACATTGAAGATATGGAAATTATTCTTTCAAAGTACAGAAATGTCAAACCAACTACAACCAATTTTGACATTCAAAAGGTCCTATCTGATATAGAAGAACAAGAGGATAAAATCTGCAAAGTTGTACATGAAATGAGCATTCATCTTAAAGACACCGTAACCAATGAAAGGAAAGAAGCAATGAAGAAATGCGAAGAAAGCCTGACTTTGAAAAATAATGCTGAAAAAGAATTAAATGAAAAGATACAAAACAACAATGATATTCTCAAGGGTAACGATCCCACAGCCATAATTAACTATCGATCATCTAGTAATCTGGATTTCAAAGGTCCTGAAATACCAAAATTTTCTTGTCCACAGTTATTTCCTGGAAGTATAAGGAAGGACCAAATTAAGGACATGTTTGGTGATTTTGATGGTGAGAAAAAACAAAACAGATATTCAAATTATGATTTAAGAGGGCAATATCCTGTGGGACCACTTGATTCACGGGGAAGACCGCATACTCCTAACTATACATCATATCCTCGCCTAGTATATCATGGTAACCCTTACCCTACATACCCTACGTATAGACCAACATATTCCAAGCCAAGAAAAGAGGTGGGCATTGATGATTGATTTTCAATAGCAGCCTGTGTTTTCCTGACACAAGTGATAAGGAACAATTTGCAATGGCTCAATCTTCGATCTATCTAAGTAAAATCAAGGTTCTGTTTTAATATTCTATAAAACTAAGCAAAATGGTCGTATTCGGTGTTTGGTCTGCACGATTCATTTGTACGAAACATTTATGGTTTAAATGGCCATGATTTAGTTTGCTGACCATGTAGCTGGTCGGATTTTACAAACACAACAATAGGATTTTTTTTTTCATTTAGTTTGAAATACCTTGTCAAATTGTAAACATTTATTCATGACTGTTTTCTTAGGAGGTACAATAACATAGTTGTGTTTTACTAAAGATAAAGACACCTATAAGATCAAAGTACTGAACGCACTCATGGGAGTTGAACATGGTGTATAACAAAAGTTTTGATCGGGAGGTTTAGTGGGTAAGCAATATTATTTTTTCAAATAAAGACAAACTGTTTCAATTTTTTTGTGTTGCAACAATCTTGAGAAAGACATTCAGAGGCATTGAATAACAAAAAAAAAAAAAAAAACAAAAAAAAAAAAAAAAAACGGATGGGCCATAATGCTTGACTGCCTACATTAGTCCTTTTTTATACCCCCTGCTTGAAAAGTGGGAGGGTATTTATAAATCGGGAATTCCGTCCATCTGTTTGTTACACTTTAGGTATACCCATCTCTTATCCGGAACTCCTCTTACACCACTGAACGAAATTTTCATAGAAGCTTTATTACATATTGCCGTTGTGCACCTTCTATTACTTTTTCATGAGGGACCTACACATAATTTCGGTTTCTCATTGCAAAACATATTCATATTAGAGGCGGTTGATCATTTATTAGGGCTGGGCATTAATATCGATATTTCAATATATTGCAATACAATGACAAAAAATATCGTATCGCAATACGATTTTGTAATATCAATATATTGGCAATATTTTTAGATTAAGGAATTTAGTAATATAAAATATGAAATATAAAAATGGACTTATAAAAGTTTGTTATTAAGCCAAACAGTAAGTCAGAAGTTGTTTTGTGGGAACATTTCAGAGGATAACTTAAATGAAATCAACAATTTTTTTTTTGTGTTTGTTACTTATCATTGTTTTGTACATTCTGCATGTAAGTTAAATTAAATATAGTAAGAAAATGCCATTTTTACTACATTGAAAATATTGCAATACATATCGCAATACAGTTAAAAATGTGGAATATGTGAGAGTTTGTGTGCGTACAAATTATCTGGTATGTAAATGAGGTTTTCCTTTTATTAAAAAAAATATAATTCATTTTGTTGCTTTTAATCACGATTTTACGAAAACATGGTTGTCCGTTTTTGGTTTTACTAGTAACATTTATAACAGAGTACTAGATGTAACGCTTTTGGAAGGTGATACTGCTGATTTGCTGATAAATACGCATATTTCCTAAAGTTTTAATGCATTAACGAATTAATTTATACCAAGGAAATGTTCATGAAAAGTTTGAATAAATTCTCTGCACCGGTAAAAAAGAGCTAAAAATCCGGGACCGCCGGGCGTCGAGAAGACTAGATTCACCGCTTGCCGTCAGTATGTAGAGTTGTCGTTCGTATCTCTTTCAGTGTATAACTCTACACTGAAAATGAGTTCCATTACGAAAAACTTTTGAGCTTCTTTATAATTTAGTTTTACTTTAAACGAAATCTAATATTTAAAATAAGATTACTTTATCATTACATTTACTTACATTTCAATTTATAAAAAAAAGATCAATTCAGGAGAAAATGACATGAGCTATTTGTGGCGGATGTTTATGTATGTTTTCTAGTGAATATCATCGGAGTAAATCGGGCGACACAGTAGCCTCGCTTTCGGCTCTATATAATCAACACAAATTACTGCGCATGTTAAATACGTGATGACCATGGGAGATTGAACATAGTTCAACTCCCAACAAAAGGAATAGATGAAAGAAGTGTATATGATTATCAAAGCTTTAGTAGTTTAGAAGATTGGAATTGATTTCGCTCTCGCAATAACTGAACAAAAATTTCCTTTTTTGAAATTTTAATATATCAGTACATAAAATGAAACTGACAAATAATTGATTGTTGGCACTCATTCACTACCTAACCTCCTCTTTCCCCCTTTGTAGGGCCTCCACTCATTCACTACCTACCTCCTCTTTCCCCCTTTGTAGGGCCTCCATTCATTCACTACCTAACCTCCTCTTTCCGCCTTTGTAGGGCCTCCACTCATTCACAACCTAACCTCCTCTTTCCCCCTTTGTAGGGCCTCCACTCATTCACTACCTACCTTCTCTTTCCCCCTTTGTAGGGCCTCCATTCATTCACTACCTACCTCCTCTTTTCCCCTTTGTAGGGCCTCCACTCATTCACTACCTACCTCCTCTTTCCCCCTTTGTAGGGCCTCCACTCATTCACTACCTACCCCCTCTTTCCCCCTTTGTAGGGCCTCCACTCATTCACTACCTAACCTCCTCTTTCCCCCTTTGTAGGGCCTCCACTCATTCATTACCTACCTCCTCTTTCCCCCTTTTTATGGCCTCCATTCATTCACTACTTTTCTCCTTTTTCTCCACTATCCAGGGTCTCCACTCATTCATTACATATCTCCTCTTTCCCCATTGTATGAACTCCACTCATTTACACCGTACCTCGTTTTCCCCCTTTGTAGGGCTTTCTCTCATTCAATACCTCCATCTTCTTTCCCCTTTGTAGGGCCTCCATTCATCCACAACCTAACTTCTCTTTCCCCCTTTGTAGGGCCTCCACTCATTCACTACTTATATCCTTTTTCTCCACTATCTAGAGTCTCCACTCAATCATTATTACATATCTCCTCTTTCCCCATTGTATGACCTCCACTCATTCACAACGTACCTCGTTTTTCCCCCTTTGTAGGGCTTCCACTTATTCAATACCTACCTCCTCTTTCCCCCTTTGTAGGGCCCCCACTCATCCACTACCTGCCTTCTTTTTCCCCCTTTGTAGGGCCTTCACACATTCACTGCCTACATCCTCTTTCCCTCCTTTGTAGGGCCCCCACTCATCCACTACCTGCCTTTTCTTTCCCTCTTTGTAGGGTCTCCACTCATTCACTACCTATCTTCTTTTTCCTTTGTTATAGGGCCTCCACTCATTTATTATTTACCTCCTCCTTCCCCCTTTATGGGACCGCTACCTGACTCTTCTGCTAATTAATTTCGTAACAATGCAGCTTGATATGTTTACATAAATATACAAACAATCTTTTGAAAAAAAAAATTGTGATTGGAAGTGTATGCTACAATTGTTTTTGTTTTTTTTTTCATCATATATATTTGTTGCCTACTTAATTGGTCCCTGTTATACATTATACGTTTTATTCACTGTGATCAATTAGTTAAATTAAATTGAGTGTACTTTACTAAAAGCAAGCTTAAATATTGCATAAGCCATAGAGTTATTGTATGTGTACATGAAAATTCTAGCTTCATATTGTAGAGGCGTTGATGGGAACAATGATGCGCTTATTTATGAAAACCACTAAGAAATGATTTATTAATACAATATGCAACACATTAGTGACTAGTGCTATATTGCGAATTCGCTTACATCTAAAGAGTGAATGAATGCCCCTAATTATGAATACGCAAAGTATGTACACGTTCAGTATGTCCAATTGCCAACTATTGAACAATCTTTTCTTTGCATTTCCTTCTTAAAAAACATAGGTGTAATACTCTTAGTTTAAAGGATTAACTGTCAATATTTGAAAACCAAAGTTTGGGCACCACCGTTATACCAAATGAATTAAAATTCCAATTAACATTTCATAATTATGTTTTATATCATTGTGAGAAAAAAAATATTTATTTGGGATTGTTTGAGATATGGAGAAATAACTTCATTGAAAGAAAGTGGTTATTCCATATTTTAAAAAAGAAAATAATTCAATAACATTGAATATGTATAGTTTTATCTTTTTTAAACTTGTTTCAGCAGAAACCTTTATATTGTTCTGTACTTAATTAAATACTCTATGGCATTTTCTCCGATATCATATTTTGCATGTTTCAATTAAGTACCCGGTACATGTAATTAACTTACGTTTTTCAAGTATACCTTGTCAAAACCTTAATTTAATTCAAAAATAGTTTAAGTTCCTGTCGGATCTAGATAAGTTTTTGCTAAATTAAATGTATTTGATATTAGATATCCAACAGTAAAATCGGATGTAATTTTCTTATTGTATTTTTTTATCGAATTATTGTATAAGGAAATGTGAATTAATCTAGCGATAAAACATTTGACAATAAAAAAAAAAATAAGGTGTCATGGTGTGTATGATATTTACGATAATACTATTTTTTAAATGGAAAACCGGGTGTATAATATGTGTATACATGTATGTATTTTTAATTTTTGATTTTGATGCCTGTATATTTATTTTAATCAACATGTGTGATAGGTAAGCATGCTTTTAATAATTCACATTGAAAGGTTGTATATAAGTATTTAAAAAATGTCGTCGAAAGAACAGAATTACGATGATATTTTTTCTGTGGATTTTCTTTGTCTGAGTGTATGTTTATTGTGTAAACACAGACGAGGCTTAAGTTATAGATCAGGCCCAGGATCATGAAACAGGATCATGGTGAGATACACAGGGACAACACAGATTAATAAGATTCAGTATGACAGTAAGGGTCAAACTTTGTTTGGTACTGAAATAGGGGGTATGCTAAATCTCGCTGAAAATGGCATCGGCAATATTTGTGTGGCTCCCTTTGGTTGCAATGCCGTCATTGTGGTCGATTCATCCGGGTGTTTTCGTTTCAAATATCATAGTAATTCCTCCAATCAGATGAAATACGCACGATCTTTACCATCTAATATTGCTACTGATGTCAGTTATCAAATGCTGCTTTATGGATAGGTCGGAACCACTCATGCAATTAAACTTTTCAATACTGGACTGTATTTGCTTTTTCCCAGCCACAGTGCCCCCTGGGCTTCTTGTTTCAGCATAAAGTTATAAAAGAGACGAATTTTAAAGGCAATGACAATAATTTATTCGCTAATGTCTTCAAAGGTATATATTATTTCTCTATGATACCGCCTTAAAATCCCCTCCTCCATATATTTAATGAATCGTATTATTCCTGTGTACCTATCTCCAATTACAAGATTTTGGTCAACATCTACACATATTCCACAGCACGAATATTCTATATATAGAACGAAGTTACCTAGACTGACATGCCTTTCTTTACCGTATGTATGAAAATATGTACACAGCTAATTGTGCAACGCACGTGTTACATATGGTTGCACATAACACATGTTTCACGTATGTGAAATGTACGTATCACATACGTGTATTACAAACATACGTTTCACGTATGTAGTACAACGTACGTATAACATGTGTGTGACTACATATGTTTCACAAAACGTACGTGAAACATACGTTTGAAATACACGCACGTGTTACATACGTTACACGTATGTGTAACATATGTTAAGTGCAACCATACGTTACACGTACGTTAATAAACGTACGGTTTACATGAGAATTGTCAACCACATGTTACACGTACGTTAATGAACACATGGTTTACATGTGTAAAGTCAACCACATGTTACACGTACGTTAATGAAGTCATGTTTTACATATGTTTTATAAAGCACAAATTTCATGTAAAGTTTATGTGTATTATAAACCACACATTACGGGTACATGTACTAATGTACATATATAAATTATGGTTAACTTATATTATAAAGCTCGCATTACATATACATTGATGAATATAGTATGTATATTATCAGCCACGTGTTACATATACATTAAAATACATTAAAAAAAGGTGATTTACATGTGTGTGAAAAGCTATGCTCGAGAAACTTGTATATTTTGTAAACTCATACTATTACATACATGTATGATAAATGTAGGTTGACTATAAAACTTATCCTTTTCATTTTTATTTAATTTCAAATCTAATTAATTAATTAGATTATCATTTAGTTTTTGCTATTACGAGAAAAAAAAATGCCTTAAACATTTATTGTTGCTTGGGACTACAATATTCATTTAAAATACAAGAACTTTTTGTATAAATATATGGGTAGTAGACGTCTGACCAAATTTTCAGTCTCTACCCATCTCGATGAGATTAGTCTGTGAGCTTTCAGTTGTGATTGGGTTTAACCAAATATCATAATAATGTGTTTTTTTTTTTAAAAAGATATTTTACATTTGTAAATATTATAATGATTAAAATCCGTGTAACTTCTGATCTAAAGTCCCATTATACATGTTATAAGATGGATTTTATAGATGGTCATATCACCATAACGGCTCTGTTTCCTGAATAACAGATTAAGCCCTATATGATTGTTAGATATTATCTTGATTAGTTCTCCAAAATCTTTTTAAACTATTAAGTAAAAATAGTTAGGCTGAGTTGTGAAAGTAGTAGACGTCAGACCAAATTTTCAGTCTCTACCCACCTCACCGGTACTACGAATCACCGGAATGCCCTGTAATCACCGGAATGCCCCAAGAAATCACCGAAATGCCACCGAAAAGCCCCTTATATTGTTAAGAATAAACAAAAAAAAAATATTGATGAAATTAACTGTTCTAAAGCCTAGATACCAAGAAAAAATTTCATAATTTTAGCGTAAGTATTTTTATTTGAAGAAATGTGCATGTAAGTATCAAAGAAAGATAACTCTCACTGATTAATGACACGTGCCAAAATAGTTTTATTTATTCTATTTTTCCCTATTTTTCGTTTAAATATATTCCAAACAATAATGTATTCTTTTATAAAATTTTTGTTTGTAATATTATTGACGTATTTTCTTGATTTCTAAAAAAGGAGGACACATGTGTAATTTTACTGGAAAGTAACATTTATAATCAAATAGAAAGATTTTACGTTTATAGTATATAAACCAAAATATATGCTATGTATGACTTTAATCAAAATTTATTTTTTATTCACTGAACAATAAAAAATTTATGATTGATATAATCAGGGACTTATATATGTCACTTGTACATTGTTTAATTTACAAGGATCGAAGGAAATGGTTGATAGTGTATTATAAATATTACATGTATGAATTAAAGTTTTGCTGATCTAATTCGTAAATTAATGACATCATATTATGTTCACACTATTTCTGAGGAAAATAAATCATTATACACTTTTTTTTCATTTCAGCACAGAAAAGAACTGCAATATTGAAAGAAATATAAAAAAAAATGTGTAAAAATTATGAATTTATTTCATTTTTGGTATATCTATAAGATAACAAACTTTTTTGGAAGTTTCATATTTTACTATAAAAGATAAAAAAAAGAAAAAAAAAGAACGAAGACAAAATTAATTTGATTTTATTTTGTTCAATGTTCAATTGGTTTGAAACAATTGGATATCTGAAATAATAATTATGTTTACTGTGTATACACAGTGATTAAATAATTGATCTAGTGACAGGTGTGTAGTACTCTTGTGTCATGTTACATCATCAGGTACATGACAACCAGTGACCGAAATTACGCACGTGCGCTATACACACACAGGAAAGGGTATCTTTTGCTACTGAACAGTTTACTACATCAATTGAAAATAAAATAGTAAAAGTTGACAATTTACTTTAATTTTTTTTTTAAGTTGTTGAATGGGTTTAATAGACACATTACATGATTTATCAAGCACTTGCTACTTCCGAAATATTCGCTAATATACAAGAGAAACGATCCGTAATTGACCTGACTGACAATGTATCTAATCAATTGCAAGTAACAAATTAAAATAAATATTTATTTAAAAAATGAAACATTTTCATTGCTTAACGAAATACAGAGTAAAAAAAACCCTTTTTTTCCTTTTGTGATTGCATTTGTCTTTTGAAAATCTTTCATATCGATCGTAAATTATCACAGGAGTTGGTCTACCGTTATCTTTTCTCTCTCTCTCATTTTGTTTGGTAAAACATAAACTTTATAGTCCTTAAAATTAGATATATTTAATAAACGATAAATTTACTCCATAAATAATGACGGATATTTAGAGATTACCGCCATACCTACATGTATTTCCCCAGACAGGTGTCGGCAGGCGTATAAATAGTCCAACCTGGTTCACAAAAAGTCAATTAAAAAGGAAGAAAGAAAAAAAAGGACACAAACATTTAATAAAAAACTTAAATAAATCCACATTCCACAAAACTTCAGCTAGTTAAAAAACAGTGTTCGTATGATATAAGTATCTGTAATAATAGCATGTGCACTTGACTATAAACATTAAGACTAGGAACCTATACAAACCATTATTAATTAAAGGTCATGAAACAAAAAGGATGACGGGTAACAAATTGTCAATCACTTGGCATCATTTTTCTCTGAGAAATATCATTATTATTTTATATATATCTATTGGGGTACGTAGATCTCGCTTCCTAGAAAATTATCATCAAATACGAGTTATCGCCCTTTGAAAAACGCGAGCTCAAAACCTAAAAAAAATTAATTTTACCGTCAGTAATGCTTTAATAATTAAAATAAGAATTAATTTTTATGAAAAACATCATGTAAAAACATATGTGTGGGCATTTCGGTGATTTTGTTGGGCATTTCGGTGATTTGTAAGGGCATTTCGGTGATTACGGGGCATCTCACTGAGATTACTCACAGACGTGTGCGTTGTTGACTTGTGAATGTCGCGCGTGTTTTGCGTCTTTAATGTTTCAATTTATTTCACATTGTTTACCTTACGTCCACGTTTATGTCTGGCATGATGTTATCAGTTCGCATTGGTTTAAAATCTACTCTAAAAACGGTAAACAAAGTTTACACCAAGTTCTCGTCTTGTATATTGGATATCAGTAGAGGAACATAAAATTAAAATCGGTCATCGATAGATATAATCAATCCGAATTCAAGAGCAAAACTAAATTGAAAAAAAGAAAAAAAGAAATTCATGATAATTTCACAACAAATCTCTAAAGGGAGTAAATGATTTACCTAAATAAATATCTAATATACAGTGGGTATAAAACTTATAAAATATACCTTCCGGAATTTTCCAGCCTCCATTTATGTATTAAATGTACGTTACCAGTGACGTCACAGGAAAGAGAAGTCTGACGTCTGCCAAGTTCTAGGGCCAAGCAAACGGTGAGGAATGCATAAAATCAACAATTATTATTTTTATTTAATTACTTTATGACCACTGATGACTGTATGTTGCATGTAAACTAAGGGGGTGTTTTTTCATGCATTACATAAAAGAGACTTGGGTTATCAACTGATTAAGGGGGATGTACAAGCCATATTGGATCTAGTCTGATGTAAACTAAGAAATGCCAAGAATGCGCTTAATACTCTACTAAACTAGCTCAAAGTTACTCAAAGTGCTAATGCACTAATTACCTACTGTTAGAGACTAAAATTAGTAAACAATTACTTTTATTTTGTCTTAATTAGAAGAAAATTAATCATGTTTGAACTGCGCAGCTACAGCATTCATGAGATGAAAAATGCATTGAAAATGGGGTTAGTTTGATTCATTGATAATATGGCTACAACCATTTGTTTAGTTTTTTTCTTGTCATTATCCATAATTCTTGAAAATTTGATTTTTCATATGGGTGTTTTCCTGAGGCCATGTGTTTATTTCGTCCGCCATTCCTCTGTCACACAGAGTTCGAATAACAATGATTTTAGAATAAATGCGACCATAATAACACCAAGACAAGAAATTACTAAGTAATAATCATTAGGTTATATTACTTACTACTTTTATTTGTTGCATCGCATCGTCTGATTAATGAAAAAACGCGATTTTAACCTCACTCCAGCAAATCGGGAAAAACTGTTCTGTTTTCAACTCGAAATTCCTCGCTAATATTACTCCACTAAGCACATGGTTGGCATGTGAATATATCTGCTGTAGATAGATGCGTTTATTACCATGATTATATTTAATTTTTCGTGAAACAAGTCTTGATAATTTGTTGGTTTCTTTAAAACTCAAGAAAAAAAGATAAAAATGTCCTCAACATATGTGTTTACGGTGGGTCTTTTTTCTGTGGCGATAGAAGTTATTTTCAAATGGGGCACTGCAAGGAGGATGCTTAGCATTTAATTTGAAAATGTTAAACAATACGCAGTGCATGAAAAAATAAATTGTAATTACATGTCTTACATTCGAAAAGTTGGTACATATGTCTATTTTGTTTATAAGTTAGGTAGAAAAAATAGGCAGTTATAGGATTTCCTTCAGGCACCTCACATAAATAGCTAGAATGTTTGCAATGACCCACACATTGTATGGGGTTATGTTTGGACACAAAAACGCATCATGTCTCATTATGTTGACAACGTTGTAAGCTCTCGCTCATTGAATATACGAAGCTTGATAAAATATAATGAGTTGTTTCTATGAAATTTAGAAGCACAATGTTTGCAATGAAAGGTCCATTGCATATACTATGTCTATCATCGCAAAAAAAGTGAGTGCTAACCCCCCCCCCCCTCCCCCGAAAGTCCTTTGTTTGTTTTTCAAAATAGTGTCAAAGATTAAAAAAAATTGCATTACTAAGTATGTGATGGAACATGTACTAGCCTTATAATACCACTTGTTATAAAAATATTTGGTTGCCCTCTCTCCCGATCTGCTGCCTAGAAATGGCCCAACTCATTTTTTTTTTAACATTTCATTACACGATATTTTTTTCTTTTTCTTCCGTAAACAATTCTGTTTAAATTTTAAGGATTTTTTTTTCTCACCTATAAATACAAACCCAATAATTTTTCCCTGAGTTGGGAGGACCACCAAACATCATTTTAAAGATGTTTATAGGTTGATTTTTTTCTATTTACTTTGTACAAATGTAATTTTGAAAATATGGGCAAATAGAAAAAAAAAATATGTTCAAAGTAAATAAATAACTTCAAGCCACACTATAACACCTTTCCTCTTTTAAAAGTGTTCATATTATTTGAAATATTTTGCAACTGTAATTCTCTTCTACAGTTAAAGATTGTTATGCCCCTCCATATTAAGAAGAGGTCTGGAAAACAAGATTCTTGCTAAAAATAGACCACGTGCTGCTATCCATGAACTACTTTCATGGTTCTTTACACTCTTTTTGAAGACAATGGTACCTTGTTTTGAACTTGAAATTATCATTTAAAAGTGCAAAATTTAGACATTTTCTCAACAAATGGTTGTAGAGAGAACATTAATGCACAGTTTGCATATTTTTTTGGATTTTTTAAGGCTCTGCTGAATTCTGTAGCTGCGCAGTTCTAAGGAGCATATCAAAAGCATTTTTCTGCAAAAGTATAGATTATATATGCACAACATGCATTCGATTATGCATATTTATTGTATTTTTATCAAAAAGACTTAAAATTTGATAAAAATATAATGTATTTTAGCCATTTGAAGAAATGTTTACATTTTGCTCTCACTGCACTAAAGGTGGCCGTACATCCCCCTTAAAAACAGAAAATATTGACCATGTTGAGGCAGTGAGCTGTCTTGGTCAACAAGGGCACGTCATGTATCAAAATGCAGATGAAGTTTAAAAATACTGTAATAACAATTAAGTATTTATTTAAAACGTTTTTAACCTAACAAATAAGATGCCAAAAAAAAAAAGAAAAAAAAAAGAAAGAACAATTTGATGTAAAGTTCCACTCACTGAATTTATTTCTCTTTGCAGTATTTAAAACATCACATTACTTATGGTAAAGGAAATCATTCTCTTTGAGGGCAATAATGGTGTAACAGTTTTGTTTTTACATAATTGTCCTTTTTCATCCTTATGAATATAAATTGTGTTTGAGATTGTGAATTTTTATGTTATTTTAGATATGCATTCCAGGATGGTGACTGAAGCTCATCTTTGTAAACACCTAAATGCCTAGAATGAACTTCAAAACAGATTCTGAAAGTTTTACCTGTATTAATCTTAAATATGGTAATTATAACTTTTAAAAGGAATAAGATTTTCTGATCATATTGCTTTTAGACTTGCAAATACTACATGTAACTTGAAGCTTTTCATGTAAAATTTGAAATGCAATTGAGTTTGACCAATTTCACACTACTAAGAGTTATCTCCCCTTGTCGGCTTAACTCTCATTTTTCCCACTTTGTCCTTTGTAAGTTACCTGTTGGGCTGTTATTATTTTCAATCTTCAAACGTTATTGGACAATTTAGATCTGTACCTGTATTGCCAAAGTTTGGGGCAACATGAAAATCTTCATGAACATATTCATTACAGATTTTATTTTTAAGATACTGAAAAATGAATTTGGTAAGGTTACAGAGGGAAAACAGGGCCATACGCCGGATTGACCCCGCATAGGGGAATAACTTTTGTAAAATTTAATGTGAAAGTCGTCTATTTTTTTTTTAACATATATTTTTTTTAACCTCAAGGACAAAAAGTATACACTTGGAACACACATAAAAACAGATGGGTCCATGCCAAGCTAAAGATTAATGCAGAAGGTAAGTTCAATTTTTCATTTCGTAACTCTTCTGGTTTTATCCAGATCGGACCTTACATATAAGTTTAAGTCAGCTTCAGTATAATAGAAGGATATGGAGATAACGAACAGTATTCAATCTCAAAGTCCATAAAACTATACAAAATAAGAGCAGAGCAAACACGGACCCCTGAAACATCAGAGGTGGGATCAGGTGCCAAAATAAAACACCTATTTACTTACTATTCGGAAAATAGCTTGTTTATCATCTCCCTTGACAGCAAACTATTTCCCTCGGCTGCATCTTGGGGAATAGTTGCTGTCTTGGGGGACGATAAACTAGCTATTGTCCTCATAGTCAGCAAATAGGTGTACCGGTACATGTATACTGTTTTAGCTCTTCTGAGCCAAAGCCTTAAAGAGCTAATGCTATGGCCATTTGTGCGGGGTGCATAAACATTTTAGAATGTGGGCCATAACTCAAGATCCCCTTGGACAATCATTGTCAAATTTTTTACAGGGCATCTTTGGCCCAAGGGCTACCATTTATACTAAAACTAGGGCTTGGACCCTTATACAAGGGGAGATAATCAGGAAAATAAAACCAAAAGAACTTTATATTGACCTAGAATTGTTAAACTTTGTCAGTTGAGGCATCTATGGTTTTTGGAGAATGTCGACCAAAAAGTAGGTCACCATGACCTACTTATGGTATTTTATGGCTCTATTGAAATATCTTTAGTCCTAACTGGCTAAGAATTATCAAACTTTCTCGGCTGATGTATTTTGGGTCTTATAAACTTAGAGGCTTCAAATACTAGCTTCGCGGATTATAAAGCGTTAAGCGTAAACTGGCCCAAACCAGGTTATCATCAACTAATTTGGCCAAGAATTATAGTCATTCCTTAAATAGTTGACCTTGAACTTTTAGTTTAACCCACTGTTAAAAAACTTTCTTTGATCATAACTTTTGAGCTGATAGTAGTAGGGCTTTCATATTTCACAGATTTATTCTTAGACATGTCCTTCCTTGGATAACAACAATTTCGACCTTTGACCTTGACTTTGGAGTTTGACTTGCATTAACCATAAGCTGGCATATGGGGTATCAGTATAATTACAAAAAAAACACATCTTTTTTTCCGAGTTCACCCACAAATCAATGCTATTTAATGAATTTTAGATAAGAGAATTACTAGGTAGATATTTGAGGACATAGTGAAAAAAAAATTTAATGAATTTTAGATTATAAGAGAATTACAAGGTAGATATTTGAGGATATATTGAAAAAAAAATAGTTTAAAAGATCATGGTTATGAAAACTAAAAAATTAATTATAGTTATTTAGTATTTATATTTAAGTTCTACAGGGAATCGACCAGGATTAATATGTGGATAATAATAATGTTCAGGGAAAAATGGGTTTTCCCTTATTCCATGCATTTAATATTTTCTTTTTCTTTACAGATAAAAGAGAACTGGAGAAGAATGAATTGATGTTAACATACTCAACATTAAATTTGGCTTAAATCTAAATATTTCTTTTGTTGTGATTGCTTCAATAGAATAAGGATCAGGAAATTTGAAGTGAAGGATAACCAGAAAGTGGATCATTCAACAGATGAAAAAGAAATAAGCCTTTGAGGGAAATTATGTCAAATGCCTGAATTGAATATTTAGTTTAAAATATATTTTATTCATATAAAGAAATGAATATTTAAATTGCACGTAATTTTTGTTTTACCAACATTTACAATATGTGAAAAAAATGTTCAAAACATGTGTTTAACCATGGTTTGACACATTTTTGTATGGTATTTAGACATTTACAATATGAGCAGTGCAAATAATAAACCCATTAAACATGTTATGAGAAACATATGTTACACACACGTTGCACGTACGTACGTTATTCATATGTGAAACGTATGAGTAACGTACATGTACAATATATGTGTAACGTATGGTAGGCAATACGTATGTTTAACATACGTGACACGCATGATATTCACACGTGTGAAAACGTACGTTTAACGTATGTGGTATTTTTTTCATGGAAAACGTACGTGAAGTCACGTACGTGTCACATATGTTTAACGTACGTGAAACGTACGTGGCACAATTAGCTGTGTATATCGGATATCAGACAGGCAGGCCAGTCTAGAAGTTACCATCACAATCTATGATTTGGATCACGTTACATGTACTAGAACTGTCAGTTCTATGTATCGAATAAAGTTACCAACACTGTGTTGGTAACTTTATTCGATATATAGAATATCCGTGCAGTGGAGGAATGTGTGTAGATGTTGATCACAATCTTGTAATTAGAGACAAGAATACGGGAAAAATACGATTTATTAGATATATGGAAGGAGAAATTTTAAGGTGGTATAATAATAATTAATTTACATCATTGAAGCCAGCAAATGAAATGCCCCGTCCCGTCTCAAGGAAAAAGTAAAAGGTATAAAAAACATATATTTTATATTCACTTTTTTGCCAAAATGCATTTCGCCATCCTTTTAACAAACATTGATAATCAAAGACTACGAAGCTACTGCAAATGCTTTCAGTTTAAGTAATGCAAATATCGCATCATATTTTCTATATAGATAGCATGCATCATGAAAACACCATTTACGTAAGTTTTCTTTAAGTAGGTCTTATTATATAGTTCATTGGGAGTTGGTATGTTTAAGAATGTTTAGCCTGCAAATTCACTAAACAAGAAAATGTCTTTTCTTACAACTAAACAAGCGTACAATTGTCCACCCCTAGATGCATCATCCCTGCAAATTTAAACCAAGTAGGGAATGGATCTGTTCCTAGAACTTTAACCTGGTCACTCATCTGGAAATTGGTCAAACCCAGCATCCAAAGTCTGGAAATGTCCATATATATTGATGTATCGTTCAAGCGAGTTTGATCCAGGTAGGGCTTATAGTTGCTTGGGAATGGACCTGCTCCTGAATCTTTGACCTGGTTACTCATCTGGAAACTATAGGTCAAATTCATCTTCCAAATCAAGTATGATAATATCCATTCTGAGATGCATAACCTTTATGAGTTTGGTCTCAGTCTTCTAGGAGTCCTTTGATATGTCTTTCATCAAGAGGACGTCTTAAGTAGCTAGTCAACGCATTGTGTACACAGTGAATGGGAAAGGACTATTCCTAGCACATCATAAAAACTCAGAAGGAGCGTAGTCAATCGTTAGTTAGAAATCTTCAGGAGCCTAAATGAATCACACTGAGTGAGCTGTGTAGCAAAGTTTTGAAATGAAACTTTTTTTCTAATATCTTAAGGACGTTCGATCCTGATATTTTGAGCGTATTTCGCGCAGGTCCTTTATTCATAAAATTAAGCATCATTTTTAGGTTCTAACAATAAAACTGAATTCTAAAATGTAAATTAAACTTTATTCAATGAAAAAACAGCGATTGAATTCCATTCAAGTAGAATTAAGCTAGGGACTATGTTTTATGGCGGAAGGTTTTTTAGACGAAAATGGTCACTTTTTTCCATTTGAACTATAATAACAGTACTGTTAATTTTGGATGCCTATTTTTCCATGCTGGTTGCACACAAAGCTGTTTTTGGCAGTTAAATATGTTATGCTGGTTCTGAAATATCATTTTAATTATTTCTTATGAATTCTATCAACAAAGTGTGACAAATATAGTAAATATATTCTGAAAATCCTGGAAAAAATGGAGCCAATTTTAGCGTAAAATTTACACTTTTTTAGTAATATCTGAAAATCTACATGTACCCCCACTTTTGATGTTCTTTTCTAGATATTCAAGATACATTTTACCTTTTTGCTTAAAATCAGAAAAAGTTTAAGACCTTAAAATGATTTTCTTGCTTATTATATTTTCAATGCCGGAAAAATAGCATTTTATTAGTGCAGAAAGGTCAAATAATTGATTATGCGAAGCAATTAGATTTTTTTTCTCAGTCACAATTTTTAAGCATCTATTTTTAAACGGACTTAGATTTCATTTTGTTTCATTTTTGAAATTGGATGAATATATTGGAGGGAAAACGTCGAAGATTTAAATTTTAATTAAGACACCAATTTCAGTGCAGAAAGGTCATATTAAATGTACTGTAGCGCTAAAAGAAGCATATTGACCCCCATTTTTTGATTTGAATTTTAATTAAACTATGTATGTAGAAACTAAAAATATATTTGACAAAAAAAGTTTAAGACTTTAATTATCAGGATCGAACGTCGTTAAGGTAACATATTTCAAAAAATCATCAAGATGCCACAATATCTTGGTAAAGTCCATGTATATACCGGTATAACTAGGACCTACATTCATAAAAAAAGGCGTTTAATCATGTAGCTACCAAGGCAAAGCAGACTTTTGACCAATTTTTTTTAAAAACAGAGGAAAGAAGCAAACTTGTCTCAAAAATCATAAAAATAGCATAAGTAATGCTTTTATAAGTAAATTGGATAAGACATAATAAGTATAACGGCCTTAATGTTTATTTTTAATACAAAGTTTAACTAAAATTTATTTTTTTAAAGTTGTATAGAATAAAAAGGGTGTTTACAGAAAAGCTGAACATGAACATCATATAAAGTTTATAAATTACTTAATATTTTAGAATTT